>NC_090646.1:679176434-679476434 GCF_040937935.1 Hyperolius riggenbachi
GACACTGCTTCTTACTGCAAAAACAATGTAACCACACATATCTGATATTGTTTTATTTAAAAGGAGTCACTGAATCATTTTTTGGGTAGATTTTCTGCCATATTCCAAAGCATGTCTGTGAAAAAGCAGAAATGTATATATTACCATTGAATTGCAATAGGTAACATTTGATTGGCTGTTGTAAGCTCCGCCCAGTTTTCTGAATTTTAACTCCAGTCACCCAGTCATGGTCTGTGCCAAGTTGTGGGCCTCTGGCTTTAAAACTGTGAGAATGGCAATATTTAAAAAATGTACATTGACGTCAATAGGTGAAATCTGATTGGCTGTTTGTGGCTCCACCCACTTTTGCTAAATTTTGACCGCAGTCACCCAGTGAGTAATTGTGCTAAGTTTGGGATGCCTGGCATTTAAACTGCAATAATAGCAGTAGTTAATCTTTTTTCATTAAGATCAATAGCTGAAATCTGATTGGCTGTTATTGCCCCACCCCTTTTTTCCCCTAAATGTGAACCACAGTCACTCAGTGGCCAACACTTTAAGGTTTGGGAATCCTGGCATTCAAAGTGTCGAAATGGCAGAAGTTTTAATTTCTCCATTGAAAATCAATGAGTGATATATGATTGGTTGTCGGTGGCTCCGCCCACTTTTTCTAACCTTGAAGTGCAAACACCCAGTGAGAACATTTGTAAACTTTGGGGTCCTTGACATCAATAATATGAGAATAGCAGAATTTTAAATGTTCCCATGTAAATAAATCACTGAAATTCAATTGGCTGCTTGTGGCTCCGCCCACTTTAAAAATTTCAACCCAAGCCACAACCCAAGCTGCAATTTAAATTTTCCCATATAAAACAAACAGCTGAAATGTGATTGGCTGTCGACGGCTCCGCCCACTTTTCCAAAATTCTAACCATAGTAACCCAGTGACCCATGGTGCCAAGTTTGGGGACTCTGGCTTTAAAACTGTTAGAATGACAGCTTTTACAATTTTCTAATTAAAGTCAATAGGGAAAATCCGATTGGTTGTTTGTGGCTCCGCCCACTTTTGCAGTCCCCAAAATGTGACAGAAATGTTACGTCAACCCCATGACTAAGTGACCCAAGTTTGGTGAGTTTACCTTCACATCTGTCTGATTGGCGAAAGTTTAACATTTTCCAATGAAAGTCTATGGGAAAAAATGGGGTTTTCGGGGGGCCGCCCCAGGGGCACCGAGGGTAATATCGCTTAACAGAGCACAAGCAACCTGCACGGCTATGGGCCGAAGAAGTGTGCAAAATTTTACACATGCCCTCCTAAAACTCTTAAAACTGTGGCATGAATAGCATTTTAGCATTTCCATGTTAAAAGGATTATTTGCACTGATTAACATTGGGCAGGAGTGGTAGCGAAGGGGAACTGTGGCTGTCTACCATGTGCAACGTTGTGAGTTCGACTCCTGGAGCAGGCATGGGCAACCTGGACGCGGGTTAATGTCCATGGCTGGGACGTTGACTCAAACATCCTGGGGACGAAGCAGTAAACCTCACACACACCTGCCCAATTTTTTATGTCACAATACTTTCTGACTGATTTTAGCAGCAATTAATTTTTTCCCTTTGGCTGTTGCTAGCTCCGCCCACTTTTTTTTAACCATTTCAGCCCACGGGTATTTTTCATCTTATGGCCGAGAGGAATTTTCCCATTTCAGCACTCCTCCCTTTCATTCCCCAATAACTTTATCACTACTTATCACAAATAAATGATCTATACCTTGTTTTTTCCACCACCAATTAGGCTTTCTTTGGGTGGTACATTATGCTAAGAATTATTTTATTCTAAATGCATTTTAACGGAAATAATTAAGAAAAAAATGGAAAAAATCATTATTTTTTAGTTTTCGGCCATTATAGTTTTAAAATACCACATGCTACCGTAATTAAAATCTACACATTTTATTTGCCCATTTGTACCGGTTATTGCAATGGTAAAATTATATCCCTAGTATAATGTATGGTGACAATATTTTATTTGGAAATAAAGGTACATTTTTTCAGTTTTACATCCATCGCTAATTTTTACCCCATACATTTATAATAATATAGCCTCTCGACATACATTTTTTTTTATTCCCTAAAGTCAGTAGATGTAATTTTACTATTTGGCCACAAGATGTTCCCGCTGAGCAAAATCCTATGTAGCGTACCAAGTACGCTACATAGGAAACAATGTGTTGCTCCATTGTTCCTAGGGAAGTGATGCAGGCTTCAATGGAATCCTGCGGCATGGGTGTCCTGTGGGGAGATTAATGAATGGGAATTTTGCTCCCATTCATTAGTGTAACAATTGTGCGGCGGAAAGCGGTGGAAATCGTCGGCAGAAGGAAGTGCGGTGGCTCTATCTAAGAATAAACACTGTCTTTGAACAAAAACAGTGTTTATTCTCGGTGGACACATACGGATTGGCACAGGTGACTTTTGTCCCCTGCAGCCAAGCCCCCCTGTTGCTGGCAACATCGCGATTGTGACCATCTGCCCGCATGATCACGCGCAAACACCCCCCCCCCCACAAACTGCAGGGACGTGACTAGCGCGTCCCTGCAGCTGTAGCAGCTGCTGCTGGGGACGTGAAGCTCACGTCCGCGTGGCATAAATGGTTAAAATAAGCTTATCGCAGTGAATTTGAGATTAAGGGTCTGATATATGAAAGGCTGATAATTTTGCTGTGCGCAATTTCACTGGTCCTAACGTCAGCATTATGCCGCTAGTTACCACAGCAATGCCCGCATTCATTTTTTTCTTCTTGAAAGTGAGTGCTTCATGCTGATATCAAAGTCAACAATACAAGCGAGAGCAAAAATGCAAATGCAGACGCATACAGGTTTGTTAATTTTGCGGCAAAATCTGGACATGCACCGCACAGGACTCACATGACAGGCAAGTTGAAAATGCAAAAGATACTGCTTAATTGCCTCGAGATAAGTAAATCCTATGCCGCAGTTGTAGCCACTTGTCTCGGAAGTGGCATAGTATTTACACTGCTGGATTTCAACGGTACTGTTTCAATCGACTGTGCACACTGCTGGTGAATCGGCTGTGGTAAATCAAGGTATTGTGTATTTTTTTATGCATAATTCTACTTGTAGTTTTGTACACATATAGAAATCCTGCCCAGCCCTCCCATTATTCAGGGGGGAAAAACACATAGAAATGCATACAAAAGTGTGCAAAAATGAGCTGAAACATGCTTGCGTTTTTAAAGTCCATTTATGTGCGATCCCAAACGCACCTGATGTGAACAAGGCCTTAATGAATCGGTAAGGAGCCGAGGTTAATTGGCTCCCTACCATGTGGTCGCTGTGAGCCAATCACTGTGATCACTAGATAAAAAGCAACAAAGTTGCAATCTCTTGCACTCTCTCCAGCTTTCTCCACCAGTCTGCAGTGATCTCTGGATAGAGAGAGCTGTAGCTGCTGTTTGACTGTGTCTCACAGACAGCGTTACAGTGTAAAAACACATTTATTCACATAATTTCACCCCACAACCCCTGTGATCCCTTTCCAGTCACCTCTAGCATGTAGGTGAAGTCAGCAGTATATATATATATATATATATATATATATATATATATATATATATATATATATATATATATATATATTTATATATATGCTGTGTAAAGTTACTGTATACAGGGGCTGTATCCCTTACATAGTTAGTTTATGTAATGTATGTATATTGAGAACTATCTCTGGGCACTGTTTTTTTACCACAGAAACAATGTAGCCACATATATCCTATATTGTTTTATTCAGAAGGAGTTACTGAATCATTTTTTTGGGTGAATTACTGCAATACTCCGAAGCATATCTGTGAAAAAAGCAGAACAGCTAACATATCTGATTAAAAGAAATGCATTTTCAATTTTGTTGTTATACATTCCATCAAATTTCACCAATAATTGCTGCAGCCAAAATTATCATCGCACCCATCAAAGGATACCTCAGGGGGTGTAGTTTACTAAATGAAGCCATTTTTGGCGGGAATTTGACAATCTCTTTACCTCAGACTTCATTGTAAGTGGCCTACGCTGGAAAATACAAGCATGTGAATTATGCTCTGTGAAAGCTCAATTATTGACAACTTTCTCTGGACATTGGTTTTCACTACAGAAACAATGTAGCCACATATATCTTATATCGTTTTTTCTCAGAAGGAGTTACTGCATCATTTTTGGGGTGAATTACTACAATACTCCAAAACGTATCTGTGAAAAAGCTGAACAGCTGACATATCTGAATAAAAGAAATGAATTTTTCATTTTGTTGTTATACATTCTATCAAATTTCACCAATAATCTCTGCAGCCAAAATTATCAATGCATTCATCCAAGCGTACCTCAGGGGGTGTAGTTTACTAAATAAAGTCTTTTTTGGTTGGAATTTGACAATCTCTTTACCTCAGGCTTCATTGTAAGCAGCCTACACTGGAAAATACAAGCATGTGATTTATGCTGTGTGAAAGCTCAATTATTGGCAATTTTCCTTGGACACTGCTTCTTACTGCAAAAACAATGTAACCACACATATCTGATATTGTTTTATTTAAAAGGAGTCACTGAATCATTTTTTGGGTAGATTTTCTGCCATATTCCAAAGCATGTCTGTGAAAAAGCAGAAATGTATATATTACCATTGAATTGCAATAGGTAACATTTGATTGGCTGTTGTAAGCTCCGCCCAGTTTTCTGAATTTTAACTCCAGTCACCCAGTCATGGTCTGTGCCAAGTTGTGGGCCTCTGGCTTTAAAACTGTGAGAATGGCAATATTTAAAAAATGTACATTGACGTCAATAGGTGAAATCTGATTGGCTGTTTGTGGCTCCACCCACTTTTGCTAAATTTTGACCGCAGTCACCCAGTGAGTAATTGTGCTAAGTTTGGGATGCCTGGCATTTAAACTGCAATAATAGCAGTAGTTAATCTTTTTTCATTAAGGTCAATAGCTGAAATCTGATTGGCTGTTATTGCCCCACCCCTTTTTTCCCCTAAATGTGAACCACAGTCACTCAGTGGCCAACAGTTTAAGGTTTGGGAATCCTGGCATTCAAAGTGTCGAAATGGCAGAAGTTTTAATTTCTCCATTGAAAATCAATGAGTGATATATGATTGGTTGTCGGTGGCTCCGCCCACTTTTTCTAACCTTGAAGTGCAAACACCCAGTGAGAACATTTGTAAACTTTGGGGTCCTTGACATCAATAATATGAGAATAGCAGAATTTTAAATGTTCCCATGTAAATAAATCACTGAAATTCAATTGGCTGCTTGTGGCTCTGCCCACTTTAAAAATGTCAACCCAAGCCACAACCCAAGCTGCAATTTAAATTTTCCCATATAAAACAAACAGCTGAAATGTGATTGGCTGTCGACGGCTCCGCCCACTTTTCCAAAATTCTAACCATAGTAACCCAGTGACCCATGGTGCCAAGTTTGGGGACTCTGGCTTTAAAACTGTTAGAATGACAGCTTTTACAATTTTCTAATTAAAGTCAATAGGGAAAATCCGATTGGTTGTTTGTGGCTCCGCCCACTTTTGCAGTCCCCAAAATGTGACAGAAATGTTACGTCAACCCCATGACTAAGTGACCCAAGTTTGGTGAGTTTACCTTCACATCTGTCTGATTGGCGAAAGTTTAACATTTTCCAATGAAAGTCTATGGGAAAAAATGGGGTTTTCGGGGGGCCGCCCCAGGGGCACCAAGGGTAAGATCGCTTAACAGAGCACAAGCAACCTGCACGGCTATGGGCTGAAGAAGTGTGCAAAATTTTACACATGCCCTCCTAAAACTCTTAAAACTGTGGCATGAATAGCATTTTAGCATTTCCATGTTAAAAGGATTATTTGCACTGATTAACATTGGGCAGGAGTGGTAGCGAAGGGGAACTGTGGCTGTCTACCATGTGCAACGTTGTGAGTTCGACTCCTGGAGCAGGCATGGGCAACCTGGACGCGGGTTAATGTCCATGGCTGGGACGTTGACTCAAACATCCTGGGGACGAAGCAGTAAACCTCACACACACCTGCCCAATTTTTTATGTCACAATACTTTCTGACTGATTTTAGCAGCAATTAATTTTTTCCCTTTGGCTGTTGCTAGCTCCGCCCACTTTTTTTTAACCATTTCAGCCCACGGGTATTTTTCATCTTATGGCGAGAGGAATTTTCTCATTTCAGCACTCCTCCCTTTCATTCCCCAATAACTTTATCACTACTTATCACAAAGAAATGATCTATACCTTGTTTTTTCCACCACCAATTAGGCTTTCTTTGGGTGGTACATTATGCTAAGAATTATTTTATTCTAAATGCATTTTAACGGAAATAATTAAGAAAAAAATGGAAAAAATCATTATTTTTTAGTTTTCGGCCATTATAGTTTTAAAATACCACATGCTACCGTAATTAAAATCTACACATTTTATTTGCCCATTTGTCCCGGTTATTGCAATGGTAAAATTATATCCCTAGTATAATGTATGGGGACAATATTTTATTTGGAAATAAAGGTACATTTTTTCAGTTTTACATCCATCGCTAATTTTTACCCCATACATTTATAATAATATAGCCTCTCGACATACATTTTTTTTTATTCCCTAAAGTCAGTAGATGTAATTTTACTATTTGGCCACAAGATGTTCCCGCTGAGCAAAATCCTATGTAGCGTACCAAGTACGCTACATAGGAAACAATGTGTTGCTCCATTGTTCCTAGGGAAGTGATGCAGGCTTCAATGGAATCCTGCGGCATGGGTGTCCTGTGGGGAGATTAATGAATGGGAATTTTGCTCCCATTCATTAGTGTAACAATTGTGCGGCGGAAAGCGGTGGAAATCGTCGGCAGAAGGAAGTGCGGTGGCTCTATCTAAGAATAAACACTGTCTTTGAACAAAAACAGTGTTTATTCTCGGTGGACACATACGGATTGGCACAGGTGACTTTTGTCCCCTGCAGCCAAGCCCCCCTGTTGCTGGCAACATCGCGATTGTGACCATCTGCCCGCATGATCCCGCGCAAACACCCCCCCCCCCCCCACAAACTGCAGGGACGTGACTAGCGCGTCCCTGCAGCTGTAGCAGCTGCTGCTGGGGACGTGAAGCTCACGTCCGCGTGGCATAAATGGTTAATATAAGCTTATCGCAGTGAATTTGAGATTAAGGGTCTGATATATGAAAGGCTGATAATTTTGCTGTGCGCAATTTCACTGGTCCTAACGTCAGCATTATGCCGCTAGTTACCACAGCAATGCCCGCATTCATTTTTTTCTTCTTGAAAGTGAGTGCTTCATGCTGATATCAAAGTCAACAATACAAGCGAGAGCAAAAATGCAAATGCAGACGCATACAGGTTTATTAATTTTGCGGCAAAATCTGGACATGCACCGCACAGGACTCACATGACAGGCAAGTTGAAAATGCAAAAGATACTGCTTAATTGCCTCGAGATAAGTAAATCCTATGCCGCAGTTGTAGCCACTTGTCTCGGAAGTGGCATAGTATTTACACTGCTGGATTTCAACGGTACTGTTTCAATCGACTGTGCACACTGCTGGTGAATCGGCTGTGGTAAATCAAGGTATTGTGTATTTTTTTATGCATAATTCTACTTGTAGTTTTGTACACATATAGAAATCCTGCCCAGCCCTCCCATTATTCAGGGGGGAAAAACACATAGAAATGCATACAAAAGTGTGCAAAAATGAGCTGAAACATGCTTGCGTTTTTAAAGTCCATTTATGTGCGATCCCAAACGCACCTGATGTGAACGAGGCCTTAATGAATCGGTAAGGAGCCGAGGTTAATTGGCTCCCTACCATGTGGTCGCTGTGAGCCAATCACTGTGATCACTAGATAAAAAGCAACAAAGTTGCAATCTCTTGCACTCTCTCCAGCTTTCTCCACCAGTCTGCAGTGATCTCTGGATAGAGAGAGCTGTAGCTGCTGTTTGACTGTGTCTCACAGACAGCGTTACAGTGTAAAAACACATTTATTCACATAATTTCACCCCACAACCCCTGTGATCCCTTTCCAGTCACCTCTAGCATGTAGGTGAAGTCAGCAGTATATATATATATATATATATATATATATATATATATATATATATATATATATATATATATATATATATATATATATATATATATATATATATATATATATTTATATATATGCTGTGTAAAGTTACTGTATACAGGGGCTGTATCCCTTACACAGTTAGTTTATGTAATGTATGTATATTGAGAACTATCTCTGGGCACTGGTTTTTTACCACAGAAACAATGTAGCCACATATATCTTATATTGTTTTATTCAGAAGGAGTTACTGAATCATTTTTTGGGTGAATTACTGCAATACTCCGAAGCATATCTGTGAAAAAAGCAGAACAGCTAACATATCTGATTAAAAGAAATGCATTTTCAATTTTGTTGTTATACATTCCATCAAATTTCACCAATAATTGCTGCAGCCAAAATTATCATCGCACCCATCAAAGGATACCTCAGGGGGTGTAGTTTACTAAATGAAGCCATTTTTGGCGGGAATTTGACAATCTCTTTACCTCAGACTTCATTGTAAGTGGCCTACGCTGGAAAATACAAGCATGTGAATTATGCTCTGTGAAAGCTCAATTATTGACAACTTTCTCTGGACATTGGTTTTCACTACAGAAACAATGTAGCCACATATATCTTATATCGTTTTTGCTCAGAAGGAGTTACTGCATCATTTTTGGGGTGAATTACTACAATACTCCAAAACGTATCTGTGAAAAAGCTGAACAGCTGACATATCTGAATAAAAGAAATGAATTTTTCATTTTGTTGTTATACATTCTATCAAATTTCACCAATAATCTCTGCAGCCAAAATTATCAATGCATTCATCCAAGCGTACCTCAGGGGGTGTAGTTTACTAAATAAAGTCTTTTTTGGTTGGAATTTGACAATCTCTTTACCTCAGGCTTCATTGTAAGCAGCCTACACTGGAAAATACAAGCATGTGATTTATGCTGTGTGAAAGCTCAATTATTGGCAATTTTCCTTGGACACTGCTTCTTACTGCAAAAACAATGTAACCACACATATCTGATATTGTTTTATTTAAAAGGAGTCACTGAATCATTTTTTTGGGTAGATTTTCTGCCATATTCCAAAGCATGTCTGTGAAAAAGCAGAAATGTATATATTACCATTGAATTGCAATAGGTAACATTTGATTGGCTGTTGTAAGCTCCGCCCAGTTTTCTGAATTTTAACTCCAGTCACCCAGTCATGGTCTGTGCCAAGTTGTGGGCCTCTGGCTTTAAAACTGTGAGAATGGCAATATTTAAAAAATGTACATTGACGTCAATAGGTGAAATCTGATTGGCTGTTTGTGGCTCCACCCACTTTTGCTAAATTTTGACCGCAGTCACCCAGTGAGTAATTGTGCTAAGTTTGGGATGCCTGGCATTTAAACTGCAATAATAGCAGTAGTTAATCTTTTTTCATTAAGGTCAATAGCTGAAATCTGATTGGCTGTTATTGCCCCACCCCTTTTTTCCCCTAAATGTGAACCACAGTCACTCAGTGGCCAACAGTTTAAGGTTTGGGAATCCTGGCATTCAAAGTGTCGAAATGGCAGAAGTTTTAATTTCTCCATTGAAAATCAATGAGTGATATATGATTGGTTGTCGGTGGCTCCGCCCACTTTTTCTAACCTTGAAGTGCAAACACCCAGTGAGAACATTTGTAAACTTTGGGGTCCTTGACATCAATAATATGAGAATAGCAGAATTTTAAATGTTCCCATGTAAATAAATCACTGAAATTCAATTGGCTGCTTGTGGCTCTGCCCACTTTAAAAATGTCAACCCAAGCCACAACCCAAGCTGCAATTTAAATTTTCCCATATAAAACAAACAGCTGAAATGTGATTGGCTGTCGACGGCTCCGCCCACTTTTCCAAAATTCTAACCATAGTAACCCAGTGACCCATGGTGCCAAGTTTGGGGACTCTGGCTTTAAAACTGTTAGAATGACAGCTTTTACAATTTTCTAATTAAAGTCAATAGGGAAAATCCGATTGGTTGTTTGTGGCTCCGCCCACTTTTGCAGTCCCCAAAATGTGACAGAAATGTTACGTCAACCCCATGACTAAGTGACCCAAGTTTGGTGAGTTTACCTTCACATCTGTCTGATTGGCGAAAGTTTAACATTTTCCAATGAAAGTCTATGGGAAAAAATGGGGTTTTCGGGGGGCCGCCCCAGGGGCACCAAGGGTAAGATCGCTTAACAGAGCACAAGCAACCTGCACGGCTATGGGCCGAAGAAGTGTGCAAAATTTTACACATGCCCTCCTAAAACTCTTAAAACTGTGGCATGAATAGCATTTTAGCATTTACATGTTAAAAGGATTATTTGCACTGATTAACATTGGGCAGGAGTGGTAGCGAAGGGGAACTGTGGCTGTCTACCATGTGCAACGTTGTGAGTTCGACTCCTGGAGCAGGCATGGGCAACCTGGACGCGGGTTAATGTCCATGGCTGGGACGTTGACTCAAACATCCTGGGGACGAAGCAGTAAACCTCACACACACCTGCCCAATTTTTTATGTCACAATACTTTCTGACTGATTTTAGCAGCAATTAATTTTTTCCCTTTGGCTGTTGCTAGCTCCGCCCACTTTTTTTTAACCATTTCAGCCCACGGGTATTTTTCATCTTATGGCCGAGAGGAATTTTCCCATTTCAGCACTCCTCCCTTTCATTCCCCAATAACTTTATCACTACTTATCACAAATAAATGATCTATACCTTGTTTTTTCCACCACCAATTAGGCTTTCTTTGGGTGGTACATTATGCTAAGAATTATTTTATTCTAAATGCATTTTAACGGAAATAATTAAGAAAAAAATGGAAAAAATCATTATTTTTTAGTTTTCGGCCATTATAGTTTTAAAATACCACATGCTACCGTAATTAAAATCTACACATTTTATTTGCCCATTTGTCCCGGTTATTGCAATGGTAAAATTATATCCCTAGTATAATGTATGGTGACAATATTTTATTTGGAAATAAAGGTACATTTTTTCAGTTTTACATCCATCGCTAATTTTTACCCCATACATTTATAATAATATAGCCTCTCGACATACATTTTTTTTTATTCCCTAAAGTCAGTAGATGTAATTTTACTATTTGGCCACAAGATGTTCCCGCTGAGCAAAATCCTATGTAGCGTACCAAGTACGCTACATAGGAAACAATGTGTTGCTCCATTGTTCCTAGGGAAGTGATGCAGGCTTCAATGGAATCCTGCGGCATGGGTGTCCTGTGGGGAGATTAATGAATGGGAATTTTGCTCCCATTCATTAGTGTAACAATTGTGCGGCGGAAAGCGGTGGAAATCGTCGGCAGAAGGAAGTGCGGTGGCTCTATCTAAGAATAAACACTGTCTTTGAACAAAAACAGTGTTTATTCTCGGTGGACACATACGGATTGGCACAGGTGACTTTTGTCCCCTGCAGCCAAGCCCCCCTGTTGCTGGCAACATCGCGATTGTGACCATCTGCCCGCATGATCACGCGCAAACACCCCCCCCACAAACTGCAGGGACGTGACTAGCGCGTCCCTGCAGCTGTAGCAGCTGCTGCTGGGGACGTGAAGCTCACGTCCGCGTGGCATAAATGGTTAAAATAAGCTTATCGCAGTGAATTTGAGATTAAGGGTCTGATATATGAAAGGCTGATAATTTTGCTGTGCGCAATTTCACTGGTCCTAACATCAGCATTATGCCGCTAGTTACCACAGCAATGCCCGCATTCATTTTTTTCTTCTTGAAAGTGAGTGCTTCATGCTGATATCAAAGTCAACAATACAAGCGAGAGCAAAAATGCAAATGCAGACGCATACAGGTTTATTAATTTTGCGGCAAAATCTGGACATGCACCGCACAGGACTCACATGACAGGCAAGTTGAAAATGCAAAAGATACTGCTTAATTGCCTCGAGATAAGTAAATCCTATGCCGCAGTTGTAGCCACTTGTCTCGGAAGTGGCATAGTATTTACACTGCTGGATTTCAACGGTACTGTTTCAATCGACTGTGCACACTGCTGGTGAATCGGCTGTGGTAAATCAAGGTATTGTGTATTTTTTTATGCATAATTCTACTTGTAGTTTTGTACACATATAGAAATCCTGCCCAGCCCTCCCATTATTCAGGGGGGAAAAACACATAGAAATGCATACAAAAGTGTGCAAAAATGAGCTGAAACATGCTTGCGTTTTTAAAGTCCATTTATGTGCGATCCCAAACGCACCTGATGTGAACGAGGCCTTAATGAATCGGTAAGGAGCCGAGGTTAATTGGCTCCCTACCATGTGGTCGCTGTGAGCCAATCACTGTGATCACTAGATAAAAAGCAACAAAGTTGCAATCTCTTGCACTCTCTCCAGCTTTCTCCACCAGTCTGCAGTGATCTCTGGATAGAGAGAGCTGTAGCTGCTGTTTGACTGTGTCTCACAGACAGCGTTACAGTGTAAAAACACATTTATTCACATAATTTCACCCCACAACCCCTGTGATCCCTTTCCAGTCACCTCTAGCATGTAGGTGAAGTCAGCAGTATATATATATATATATATATATATATATATATATATATATATATATATATATATATATATATATATATATATATATATTTATATATATGCTGTGTAAAGTTACTGTATACAGGGGCTGTATCCCTTACACAGTTAGTTTATGTAATGTATGTATATTGAGAACTATCTCTGGGCACTGGTTTTTTACCACAGAAACAATGTAGCCACATATATCTTATATTGTTTTATTCAGAAGGAGTTACTGAATCATTTTTTGGGTGAATTACTGCAATACTCCGAAGCATATCTGTGAAAAAAGCAGAACAGCTAACATATCTGATTAAAAGAAATGCATTTTCAATTTTGTTGTTATACATTCCATCAAATTTCACCAATAATTGCTGCAGCCAAAATTATCATCGCACCCATCAAAGGATACCTCAGGGGGTGTAGTTTACTAAATGAAGCCATTTTTGGCGGGAATTTGACAATCTCTTTACCTCAGACTTCATTGTAAGTGGCCTACGCTGGAAAATACAAGCATGTGAATTATGCTCTGTGAAAGCTCAATTATTGACAACTTTCTCTGGACATTGGTTTTCACTACAGAAACAATGTAGCCACATATATCTTATATCGTTTTTGCTCAGAAGGAGTTACTGCATCATTTTTGGGGTGAATTACTACAATACTCCAAAACGTATCTGTGAAAAAGCTGAACAGCTGACATATCTGAATAAAAGAAATGAATTTTTCATTTTGTTGTTATACATTCTATCAAATTTCACCAATAATCTCTGCAGCCAAAATTATCAATGCATTCATCCAAGCGTACCTCAGGGGGTGTAGTTTACTAAATAAAGTCTTTTTTGGTTGGAATTTGACAATCTCTTTACCTCAGGCTTCATTGTAAGCAGCCTACACTGGAAAATACAAGCATGTGATTTATGCTGTGTGAAAGCTCAATTATTGACAATTTTCCTTGGACACTGCTTCTTACTGCAAAAACAATGTAACCACACATATCTGATATTGTTTTATTTAAAAGGAGTCACTGAATCATTTTTTGGGTAGATTTTCTGCCATATTCCAAAGCATGTCTGTGAAAAAGCAGAAATGTATATATTACCATTGAATTGCAATAGGTAACATTTGATTGGCTGTTGTAAGCTCCGCCCAGTTTTCTGAATTTTAACTCCAGTCACCCAGTCATGGTCTGTGCCAAGTTGTGGGCCTCTGGCTTTAAAACTGTGAGAATGGCAATATTTAAAAAATGTACATTGACGTCAATAGGTGAAATCTGATTGGCTGTTTGTGGCTCCACCCACTTTTGCTAAATTTTGACCGCAGTCACCCAGTGAGTAATTGTGCTAAGTTTGGGATGCCTGGCATTTAAACTGCAATAATAGCAGTAGTTAATCTTTTTTCATTAAGGTCAATAGCTGAAATCTGATTGGCTGTTATTGCCCCACCCCTTTTTTCCCCTAAATGTGAACCACAGTCACTCAGTGGCCAACAGTTTAAGGTTTGGGAATCCTGGCATTCAAAGTGTCGAAATGGCAGAAGTTTTAATTTCTCCATTGAAAATCAATGAGTGATATATGATTGGTTGTCGGTGGCTCCGCCCACTTTTTCTAACCTTGAAGTGCAAACACCCAGTGAGAACATTTGTAAACTTTGGGGTCCTTGACATCAATAATATGAGAATAGCAGAATTTTAAATGTTCCCATGTAAATAAATCACTGAAATTCAATTGGCTGCTTGTGGCTCTGCCCACTTTAAAAATGTCAACCCAAGCCACAACCCAAGCTGCAATTTAAATTTTCCCATATAAAACAAACAGCTGAAATGTGATTGGCTGTCGACGGCTCCGCCCACTTTTCCAAAATTCTAACCATAGTAACCCAGTGACCCATGGTGCCAAGTTTGGGGACTCTGGCTTTAAAACTGTTAGAATGACAGCTTTTACAATTTTCTAATTAAAGTCAATAGGGAAAATCCGATTGGTTGTTTGTGGCTCCGCCCACTTTTGCAGTCCCCAAAATGTGACAGAAATGTTACGTCAACCCCATGACTAAGTGACCCAAGTTTGGTGAGTTTACCTTCACATCTGTCTGATTGGCGAAAGTTTAACATTTTCCAATGAAAGTCTATGGGAAAAAATGGGGTTTTCGGGGGGCCGCCCCAGGGGCACCAAGGGTAAGATCGCTTAACAGAGCACAAGCAACCTGCACGGCTATGGGCCGAAGAAGTGTGCAAAATTTTACACATGCCCTCCTAAAACTCTTAAAACTGTGGCATGAATAGCATTTTAGCATTTCCATGTTAAAAGGATTATTTGCACTGATTAACATTGGGCAGGAGTGGTAGCGAAGGGGAACTGTGGCTGTCTACCATGTGCAACGTTGTGAGTTCGACTCCTGGAGCAGGCATGGGCAACCTGGACGCGGGTTAATGTCCATGGCTGGGACGTTGACTCAAACATCCTGGGGACGAAGCAGTAAACCTCACACACACCTGCCCAATTTTTTATGTCACAATACTTTCTGACTGATTTTAGCAGCAATTAATTTTTTCCCTTTGGCTGTTGCTAGCTCCGCCCACTTTTTTTTAACCATTTCAGCCCACGGGTATTTTTCATCTTATGGCCGAGAGGAATTTTCCCATTTCAGCACTCCTCCCTTTCATTCCCCAATAACTTTATCACTACTTATCACAAATAAATGATCTATACCTTGTTTTTTCCACCACCAATTAGGCTTTCTTTGGGTGGTACATTATGCTAAGAATTATTTTATTCTAAATGCATTTTAACGGAAATAATTAAGAAAAAAATGGAAAAAATCATTATTTTTTAGTTTTCGGCCATTATAGTTTTAAAATACCACATGCTACCGTAATTAAAATCTACACATTTTATTTGCCCATTTGTCCCGGTTATTGCAATGGTAAAATTATATCCCTAGTATAATGTATGGTGACAATATTTTATTTGGAAATAAAGGTACATTTTTTCAGTTTTACATCCATCGCTAATTTTTACCCCATACATTTATAATAATATAGCCTCTCGACATACATTTTTTTTTATTCCCTAAAGTCAGTAGATGTAATTTTACTATTTGGCCACAAGATGTTCCCGCTGAGCAAAATCCTATGTAGCGTACCAAGTACGCTACATAGGAAACAATGTGTTGCTCCATTGTTCCTAGGGAAGTGATGCAGGCTTCAATGGAATCCTGCGGCATGGGTGTCCTGTGGGGAGATTAATGAATGGGAATTTTGCTCCCATTCATTAGTGTAACAATTGTGCGGCGGAAAGCGGTGGAAATCGTCGGCAGAAGGAAGTGCGGTGGCTCTATCTAAGAATAAACACTGTCTTTGAACAAAAACAGTGTTTATTCTCGGTGGACACATACGGATTGGCACAGGTGACTTTTGTCCCCTGCAGCCAAGCCCCCCTGTTGCTGGCAACATCGCGATTGTGACCATCTGCCCGCATGATCACGCGCAAACACCCCCCCCACAAACTGCAGGGACGTGACTAGCGCGTCCCTGCAGCTGTAGCAGCTGCTGCTGGGGACGTGAAGCTCACGTCCGCGTGGCATAAATGGTTAAAATAAGCTTATCGCAGTGAATTTGAGATTAAGGGTCTGATATATGAAAGGCTGATAATTTTGCTGTGCGCAATTTCACTGGTCCTAACATCAGCATTATGCCGCTAGTTACCACAGCAATGCCCGCATTCATTTTTTTCTTCTTGAAAGTGAGTGCTTCATGCTGATATCAAAGTCAACAATACAAGCGAGAGCAAAAATGCAAATGCAGACGCATACAGGTTTATTAATTTTGCGGCAAAATCTGGACATGCACCGCACAGGACTCACATGACAGGCAAGTTGAAAATGCAAAAGATACTGCTTAATTGCCTCGAGATAAGTAAATCCTATGCCGCAGTTGTAGCCACTTGTCTCGGAAGTGGCATAGTATTTACACTGCTGGATTTCAACGGTACTGTTTCAATCGACTGTGCACACTGCTGGTGAATCGGCTGTGGTAAATCAAGGTATTGTGTATTTTTTTATGCATAATTCTACTTGTAGTTTTGTACACATATAGAAATCCTGCCCAGCCCTCCCATTATTCAGGGGGGGAAAACACATAGAAATGCATACAAAAGTGTGCAAAAATGAGCTGAAACACGCTTGCGTTTTTAAAGTCCATTTATGTGCGATCCCAAACGCACCTGATGTGAACGAGGCCTTAATGAATCGGTAAGGAGCCGAGGTTAATTGGCTCCCTACCATGTGGTCGCTGTGAGCCAATCACTGTGATCACTAGATAAAAAGCAACAAAGTTGCAATCTCTTGCACTCTCTCCAGCTTTCTCCACCAGTCTGCAGTGATCTCTGGATAGAGAGAGCTGTAGCTGCTGTTTGACTGTGTCTCACAGACAGCGTTACAGTGTAAAAACACATTTATTCACATTCACCCCACAACCCCTGTGATCCCTTTCCAGTCACCTCTAGCATGTAGGTGAAGTCAGCAGTATATATATATATATGCTGTGTTAAGTTACTGTATACAGGGGCTGTATCCCTTACACAGTTAGTTTATGTAATGTATGTATATTGAGAACTATCTCTGGGCACTGGTTTTTTACCACAGAAACAATGTAGCCACATATATCTTATATTGTTTTATTCAGAAGGAGTTACTGAATCATTTTTTGGGTGAATTACTGCAATACTCCGAAGCATATCTGTGAAAAAAGCAGAACAGCTAACATATCTGATTAAAAGAAATGCATTTTCAATTTTGTTGTTATACATTCCATCAAATTTCACCAATAATTGCTGCAGCCAAAATTATCATCGCACCCATCAAAGGATACCTCAGGGGGTGTAGTTTACTAAATGAAGCCATTTTTGGCGGGAATTTGACAATCTCTTTACCTCAGACTTCATTGTAAGTGGCCTACGCTGGAAAATACAAGCATGTGAATTATGCTCTGTGAAAGCTCAATTATTGACAACTTTCTCTGGACATTGGTTTTCACTACAGAAACAATGTAGCCACATATATCTTATATCGTTTTTGCTCAGAAGGAGTTACTGCATCATTTTTGGGGTGAATTACTACAATACTCCAAAACGTATCTGTGAAAAAGCTGAACAGCTGACATATCTGAATAAAAGAAATGAATTTTTCATTTTGTTGTTATACATTCTATCAAATTTCACCAATAATCTCTGCAGCCAAAATTATCAATGCATTCATCCAAGCGTACCTCAGGGGGTGTAGTTTACTAAATAAAGTCTTTTTTGGTTGGAATTTGACAATCTCTTTACCTCAGGCTTCATTGTAAGCAGCCTACACTGGAAAATACAAGCATGTGATTTATGCTGTGTGAAAGCTCAATTATTGACAATTTTCCTTGGACACTGCTTCTTACTGCAAAAACAATGTAACCACACATATCTGATATTGTTTTATTTAAAAGGAGTCACTGAATCATTTCTTGGGTAGATTTTCTGCCATATTCCAAAGCATGTCTGTGAAAAAGCAGAAATGTATATATTACCATTGAATTGCAATAGGTAACATTTGATTGGCTGTTGTAAGCTCCGCCCAGTTTTCTGAATTTTAACTCCAGTCACCCAGTCATGGTCTGTGCCAAGTTGTGGGCCTCTGGCTTTAAAACTGTGAGAATGGCAATATTTAAAAAATGTACATTGACGTCAATAGGTGAAATCTGATTGGCTGTTTGTGGCTCCACCCACTTTTGCTAAATTTTGACCGCAGTCACCCAGTGAGTAATTGTGCTAAGTTTGGGATGCCTGGCATTTAAACTGCAATAATAGCAGTAGTTAATCTTTTTTCATTAAGGTCAATAGCTGAAATCTGATTGGCTGTTATTGCCCCACCCCTTTTTTCCCCTAAATGTGAACCACAGTCACTCAGTGGCCAACACTTTAAGGTTTGGGAATCCTGGCATTCAAAGTGTCGAAATGGCAGAAGTTTTAATTTCTCCATTGAAAATCAATGAGTGATATATGATTGGTTGTCGGTGGCTCCGCCCACTTTTTCTAACCTTGAAGTGCAAACACCCAGTGAGAACATTTGTAAACTTTGGGGTCCTTGACATCAATAATATGAGAATAGCAGAATTTTAAATGTTCCCATGTAAATAAATCACTGAAATTCAATTGGCTGCTTGTGGCTCCGCCCACTTTAAAAATTTCAACCCAAGCCACAACCCAAGCTGCAATTTAAATTTTCCCATATAAAACAAACAGCTGAAATGTGATTGGCTGTCGACGGCTCCGCCCACTTTTCCAAAATTCTAACCATAGTAACCCAGTGACCCATGGTGCCAAGTTTGGGGACTCTGGCTTTAAAACTGTTAGAATGACAGCTTTTACAATTTTCTAATTAAAGTCAATAGGGAAAATCCGATTGGTTGTTTGTGGCTCCGCCCACTTTTGCAGTCCCCAAAATGTGACAGAAATGTTACGTCAACCCCATGACTAAGTGACCCAAGTTTGGTGAGTTTACCTTCACATCTGTCTGATTGGCGAAAGTTTAACATTTTCCAATGAAAGTCTATGGGAAAAAATGGGGTTTTCGGGGGGCCGCCCCAGGGGCACCGAGGGTAATATCGCTTAACAGAGCACAAGCAACCTGCACGGCTATGGGCCGAAGAAGTGTGCAAAATTTTACACATGCCCTCCTAAAACTCTTAAAACTGTGGCATGAATAGCATTTTAGCATTTCCATGTTAAAAGGATTATTTGCACTGATTAACATTGGGCAGGAGTGGTAGCGAAGGGGAACTGTGGCTGTCTACCATGTGCAACGTTGTGAGTTCGACTCCTGGAGCAGGCATGGGCAACCTGGACGCGGGTTAATGTCCATGGCTGGGACGTTGACTCAAACATCCTGGGGACGAAGCAGTAAACCTCACACACTCCTCCCTTTCATTCCCCAATAACTTTATCACTACTTATCACAAAGAAATGATCTATACCTTGTTTTTTCCACCACCAATTAGGCTTTCTTTGGGTGGTACATTATGCTAAGAATTATTTTATTCTAAATGCATTTTAACGGAAATAATTAAGAAAAAAATGGAAAAAATTATTATTTTTTAGTTTTCGGCCATTATAGTTTTAAAATACCACATGCTACCGTAATTAAAATCTACACATTTTATTTGCCCATTTGTCCTGGTTATTGCAATGGTAAAATTATATCCCTAGTATAATGTATGGTGACAATATTTTATTTGGAAATAAAGGTACATTTTTTCAGTTTTACATCCATCGCTAATTTTTACCCCATACATTTATAATAATATAGCCTCTCGACATACATTTTTTTTTATTCCCTAAAGTCAGTAGATGTAATTTTACTATTTGGCCACAAGATGTTCCCGCTGAGCAAAATCCTATGTAGCGTACCAAGTACGCTACATAGGAAACAATGTGTTGCTCCATTGTTCCTAGGGAAGTGATGCAGGCTTCAATGGAATCCTGCGGCATGGGTGTCCTGTGGGGAGATTAATGAATGGGAATTTTGCTCCCATTCATTAGTGTAACAATTGTGCGGCGGAAAGCGGTGGAAATCGTCGGCAGAAGGAAGTGCGGCGGCTCTATCTAAGAATAAACACTGTCTTTGAACAAAAACAGTGTTTATTCTCGGTTGACACATACGGATTGGCACAGGTGACTTTTGTCCCCTGCAGCCAAGCCCCCCTGTTGCTGGCAACATCGCGATTGTGACCATCTGCCCGCATGATCACGTGCAAACACACCCCCCCCCCCCACAAACTGCAAGGACGTGACTAGCGCGTCCCTGCGGCTGTAGCAGCTGCTGCTGGGGACGTGAAGCTCACGTCCGCGTGGCATAAATGGTTAAAATAAGCTTATCGCAGTGAATTTGAGATTAAGGGTCTGATATATGAAAGGCTGATAATTTTGCTGTGCGCAATTTCACTGGTCCTAACGTCAGCATTATGCCGCTAGTTACCACAGCAATGCCCGCATTCATTTTTTTCTTCTTGAAAGTGAGTGCTTCATGCTGATATCAAAGTCAACAATACAAGCGAGAGCAAAAATGCAAATGCAGACGCATACAGGTTTATTAATTTTGCGGCAAAATCTGGACATGCACCGCACAGGACTCACATGACAGGCAAGTTGAAAATGCAAAAGATACTGCTTAATTGCCTCAAGATAAGTAAATCCTATGCCGCAGTTGTAGCCACTTGTCTCGGAAGTGGCATAGTATTTACACTGCTGGATTTCAACGGTACTGTTTCAATCGACTGTGCACACTGCTGGTGAATCGGCTGTGGTAAATCAAGGTATTGTGTATTTTTTTATGCATAATTCTACTTGTAGTTTTGTACACATATAGAAATCCTGCCCAGCCCTCCCATTATTCAGGGGGGAAAAACACATAGAAATGCATACAAAAGTGTGCAAAAATGAGCTGAAACACGCTTGCGTTTTTAAAGTCCATTTATGTGCGATCCCAAACGCACCTGATGTGAACGAGGCCTTAATGAATCGGTAAGGAGCCGAGGTTAATTGGCTCCCTACCATGTGGTCGCTGTGAGCCAATCACTGTGATCACTAGATAGAAAGCAACAAAGTTGCAATCTCTTGCACTCTCTCCAGCTTTCTCCACCAGTCTGCAGTGATCTCTGGACAGAGAGAGCTGTAGCTGCTGTTTGACTGTGTCTCACAGACAGCGTTACTGTAACGATCGGTGGGCGCAGAGAGTATCTGATTACCGGTGATCTGCAGTATCACCGGAAATACAGATATATACCAGATTATAAGTGAACTGCAGTCTCACCGATAATCCGATATACAAACTAACCTCTGATCACCCGAGTAGAGTGTAGTGTTTGGTGTAACTGTAACACTAAGAGGACAAGGCCTCAATGCAGTAAGGAGTACTGCACAGATTCCTTCCGCAGACCTGAGCTCTCCAAGACGGGAGGAGTCAGTCTGACAGTAGGAAGGGATATCTGAAAGTGACCCTCAGGAGGAAGGATCGCTAACAGAGTGAGAAACCGCCTCTAACGGTAAGGTCGGTTCGCGAGGTCGGACAAGCCAGGTCGTACACACACGGACAGATAAAGTACAGGATCAGGAGGCAAAGGCAGAGTCAAAGTACAGGCAGGGTTCAGCAACGGGGTATCAGAAATATCGGGGTACAAAATCAGGAGGCAGAAGCAGAGTCAAGGAATGAGCCGGGGTTCGGCAACAGAGTATCAGAAATATTGAGGTGCAAGATCAGAGTTCAGGAGGATAGTCAAGGCAGGCAAAAGTCATAACAGATAATCACAATCAAACTAGTACTTTAGCTATCAACAGAATCTAGCTTAGTGTAGGATTACAGCTCCAGCTGGTCCCGGCACACTAACGGATCTGACTACGGATCTGGGTGCTCCCACATATGTGAACGCAACGCCAGACAAGGAGCAAGTGAACAACCAGCAGTATATATACTCTAGGACCTTTCCAGGACCTCCCTAATTGCTGGTCCAATGGGAGCAGTGGAATTTGTCAGCTGACCCAGCTGGTCAGCCGACACCCTTCTAACTGCTATTTAAACTCTGCCTCTGTGCTCGCGCGCGTGTAAGTCTAAATCTTGGTGGACTATCAGTCCCAGCCACACCAGTACTGTTTTGCAATGTATCTAATGCGGGGGTCGCCTCTGATGTGGATTCCGCCGTTACCAATGCGGATTCCGCCGCACTGCCCATGCGGCATGCAGCGTTTTTTCCGCGTTGTGACGCCATGCTGGACGCGGAAACAGCCGCCTCACCTCGAGAGACGGCGGCTTTTCCGCGTTTCCTCACAGTACCCCCCTCCCGAGGAGTGGACTCCGGACAACTCCCACCAGGCTTCTCGGGATGTACAGCATGAAATTCCTTCACTAACTCGTCCGCATGCATGCGGTTCCTAGGTACCCATTGCCTCTCCTCAATCCCGTACCCCTTCCAATGTACGAGGTACTGTACCGAGTTCTGTACAGTACGTGAATCTATGATCTTCTCCACTTCGTACTCGGGTTGGGCATCCACCAACACGGGAGGAGGAGGAGTAGGACCCACCTGGACTGCTGGTTTAAGAAGGGACACGTGGAAAGACCTCACCCCCCGCATGCTGGTGGGAAGGTCAATGGAATAAGTAACATTATTAATCTTCTTGGTCACGGAGAATGGGCCCACAAACCTGGGACCCAGTTTGGCAGATGGCTGCTTCAGGGTCAAGTGACGTGTGGACACCCAGACTAGATCCCCTGGCCGAAACTTCCATTCCACGGACCGTCTCTTATCTGCTTGACCCTTCTGACTCTGGAACGCCTTCTGTAAATTCCCCTTAACAATTCCCCAATTGTCCCTGAGTGATCTCTGCCAATCTTCCAGTGCTGGAAATGGAGACGAGACAACTGGAAAAGGGGAAAATTTGGGTGACCTCCCTGTTACAATCTGAAATGGGGAAAACCCCGATGAGGAATTATTTAAATTATTTTGAGCGAATTCCGCGAAGGGCAAAAATTTCACCCAGTCACTCTGCGTCTCAGCAACGTAGCATCTCAGAAATTGCTCCAGGGATTGGTTAATGCGTTCTGTCTGCCCATTGGTCTGTGGGTGGTAGCCTGACGAGAAAGACAATTTCATGCCCATTTGGTGGCAAAATGCCCTCCAGAATCCAGACACAAACTGGACTCCCCTATCAGACACGATGTCTTCCGGAATGCCATGCAGCCGGAAGATGTGAATGATAAACAATTCAGCCAGTTCTTGAGCCGAGGGGAGTCCTTTCAGGGGCACAAAATGGGCCATTTTGCTAAACCGGTCGACTACCACCCAAATGACCGACATGCCTTCAGACCTGGGCAATTCCCCCACAAAATCCATTGACAAGTGGGTCCATGGCTCACTCGGGGTGGGCAAGGGCTGCAACCTTCCTACAGGTGCCAGCCGGGAGGGCTTACTCTGGGCGCACACCGCACACTCCCTAACATACTCCTTGCAATCTGTTGCCAAGGAAGGCCACCAAGCACACCTGGCAATCAGATCCTGCGTTCTGGCAGCTCCAGGATGACCAGCATTCTTATGGGCGTGAAAGAGTTGCAGAACCTGTAACCGGAATGGTAGTGGTATGAACAAGACCCCTTCGGGTTTCCCTTCAGGAACCTCCTGCTGAAAGGGACCCAAGATCTCTGTCCACTCTTCCCAAGACTCCGTGGCGGCTAACACCAGTTTCTGCGGAAGGATGGATTCAGGAGTGGAAGGCTGTGCTGTCTCAGGTTCGAAACACCTGGAGAGGGCATCTGCCTTGATGTTTTTGCTACCTGGAGTGTATGTGATTATAAACCTGAATCTCGTAAAAAACAAGGACCACCGGGCCTGACGGGGACTAAGCCTCTTAGCCCCCTCGATGTACTCCAAGTTCTTGTGGTCGGTGTAAACAGTGATCGTGTGCTCTGCCCCCTCCAACCAGTGGCGCCACTCCTCAAATGCCAATTTAATGGCCAGGAGCTCTCTGTTGCCTATATCGTAGTTTCTCTCCGCCGGAGAGAACCTACGGGAAAAGTACGCTGTAATGATCGCTGCTGCAGCAGCTATTGCTGGAAGTAGTGCTGCAGCTCAGGCAGTTCTGATGTCTTTCCATGCAAGCTGCATAGCTTTGTCTGTCTTTCCCTGCTGTCAGCTTGTGACTGATTATCATTCACCTGTGTGGGAATCTGCATGTCTGCTCCCATTGGATGACCTCAGTATAAAGATCTGCTTCCTGCAGGGTTTCCTTGGGTTTTCATAGCTTCAGCTTAAGCCTGCCTTGCTGTCGCTTTAGCCCCCGATCGTGTTTCTTGTTCTAAAGATACTTTGCTGGTTTTGCATCATATATTGGTTCATTGCCAATATATATGCATACCAGCACGTTTATTATTTTCCTTGTATTTGTGTTACGTGATACATCAGTGTCGCTGATGTATACGTACACGAACTGTTTATATCCTGTGTTCAGTTAGTCAGGTTTCCAGCACGTTTTGGTAGTTTGCGCGTACCGTGAACACCCGTGCTGAGCTAGTTATCCTGTTCCTGGTCCTGTTTGTGGATTGCGTTCATCTCTGCGAAGAGATAACGAATCCTTCTGAATCCTGTTCTGTTCCTGTTTGTGGATTGCGTTCATCTCTGCGAAGAGATAACGAATCCTTCTGAATCCTGTTCTGTTCCTGTTTGTGGATTGCGTTCATCTCTGCGAAGAGATAACGAATCCTTCTGAATCCTGTTCTGTTACCGTTTGTGGATTGCGTTCATCTCTGCGAAGAGATAACGAATCCTTCTGAATCCTGTTCTGTTACCGTTTGTGGATTGCGTTCATCTCTGCGAAGAGATAGCAAATCCTTCTGAGTCCTGTTCCCTGTATTACTCCATTCCTAGTCAGCGTTCCTGCTTATGTCATATATCGGTTCATTGCCGATATATACATATGTTAGTCAGACGTTACAAATAGTTTCATTGATAGCTGTAATTGTAATACGCTAGGAAAACATACTTATTGTATATTTATCTGTGTTACGTTTATCTATCTTAATCCTGCTATTTTCTGACTGTCCTGTCCTGTCTTTGTGAGGCACGCCATCGCCGCAGCGCATTGGCTGCCTCATTCCAGTCTGTCTGGTTTTGGACGCTTGCTGTCGCTAAGTGCCGCTAGCTAGCAAGCGTTCATTCTGTCTACCTGTCCTGATCTCCTCAGTTCTGGTTTGTGTGCTCAGCGCTACTTTGCGCTGAGACGTTATTACGAAAGCATTGTTTGTGGCTGTCAGATCTGCACCGGCTCTGTGCGCCACAATCTCCTATTGGAGTCAGTCCTCCCCTCCACTATACTAGGGATAGCCTGTTTCCTGGTGCTAGTGTGTGTACCTCCTCCACGCCAGCTCATGCGTTGCATGCTGACTGTGGAGAATACACCACCAAGCCTTACATTATGAAAACCCCATTACCAATCCCCATTGTGGGGGGGATTCCCAGAAAGTATGACACTGTTAATTATGGTTCCTGTTCCTTTAAGAAATTTGAAGAACTTAGCTCTGAAACAGAAAATGAGTTTTTCTCTGAATGTGCCAGGTTCCTGGCCAATCCTGATCTCCAAGTGACTCCTGTTTCAACCTGGGCACTCCAGCTAGTTTATATTTTGTTTAAAGGGCAATTGCTTCAGTGGGCATGTGATGTTCTCAATCATTCCGATTTGAATGAGAGACCGCTGGAATTCCTAGCGTTTGTGATCCATAACTGGTTGCGCATAGATCCATTGCCTTTTCCTCTTAATGAACTCCTGGCAGCAGGCCAATCAGCTGCTCCTTCAAATGCTTGCAAGAATGAGCAGCAAGCAGAAAGTGTTACTGATAATTTTCCTGCAGCTTTGAATAAATCACCAAAAACCGCAAGGTCAAAGGCAAAACGCAAACGTTCTAAAAAACGTGTCCAATCTGCAGAGTCGTTATCCTTAGCGACTGAGACCTATAATGAGATTCTGCCATTAACAGATAATGAAATGCAATTGTCTTTCAGGGGAGTTAAATGGACTTATGAAACTACTAATGAACTTTCCTCCCTGGCTAGGGAAAATAAAGATTTTTGTTTAAAAGAATTATCTGAGTATGATTATGAGGAGATATTACAGAGTATTGAACAAATCAACTTATTTGTGAAGCAAGGAAAGTTTGCATACACTACAGTTCAGCACTTGCTACAGGTATTAGAGATTCTTAAGAATAAGGAATCTGCCAATCACCTGCTAATTAACCCAATATATGTCCCTGCCACAATCATATCTGCAAACTGTGATCTGCCTGTTAAGTATGCTTGGAATCCTCCATTTGAGAAAGGAGAGATGGAAGCTCTGGTCAATGAATGGAAGAATGATTCAAGTTCATTTTGTCAATTTTACAGTGCAAAAGGTGAATTAGTATTGAATGCATGCATTAAGTCTGCCTATAACCTAATAAAAACTGGTGTGTGTGGGTATGACTTTGTGGCTCCATTGATCGATGTGTGGAAAATGATTTTGGATGATTTTTATGCGATTCAATCAGTTGATACCTGGGAAGACACACTGTCAATTGGAGACTGTCCCACTTCTCCAGTTACTGAGTCCCTGCCATGTCTTGTGAATGTTCCTGTAACTCCACCCTGTACCATGGATAACTCAGTGTTACTTCCCAGTAAAACAGAAGCCACTGATACTTTCTTAACTTTGCCCTGCACAAATTTCTCAGCAGAGAATCCAGAGGTCCTGCTGACTTCTGAGTCCAGCCTAGCCAGTACTCATGAGTCTTTGTTCAGTTAAACAGACACCAGAAAAATCTTGCCTGTCTCTGCAAACACTTCTGCAGAAATTACCCGTGTTAATAAAGTTCAACTCCTGTCTGATCCAGCAGATGCCAATAGATGCACTACATCAGTTTCCGAGTCCCAGCAATCCTGTCCAGAAATCTCAGAACCCCAGCATCTGAATTTTCCAATTTTACAATTGAATGGTGATTCAGATGCGCAAACATTGTGTCTTGATCTTCCTGTTTCTACACCTCGCTCTAGTTTCGTGAATAGCTCAGAGCATCTGCTCTGTGAACCTGAAATCGCAGAATTATTACCTTGTTCAGAAAATGTTCCAATAAATTTGCCCTGTACCATGAATTGTGCTGTAGATCTCTCCAATGAAACTCAGGTCACAGAATCATTATGCTGTCCAGCAGGTGCTTCCATGGTTTTGCCCTGCAATATGGACTGTTCAGTGATCCTGTCCAGTGAAGCTGTGGTCGCAGAGTCTTATGCTTCACCCAGTACTTTGGATATTTCAAACCCTCTAGCAGAAGGGTCTGAGGCACTGCTTACCTCAGTTGGTGTTGCAGTAATATTCACTTGTCTAGCAGCTGTTTTGGAATTACAGTCTGCTCTAATAAAACTTGATGAATTTCTGCCCAGCAAAGCAGAAGCCATTGAAATATTGTCCTCGTCAGCAAGTGTGTCAGATACCTTGCCCTGTACACAGTCTGATTTAACCAATGTTGTTGAGTCCCTCTCCAGTGTTGTAACAGCCGAGGAACTCCAGCCCTGTCCTCTGCATGTTTCAGAAGTCTTGCCCTGTAACATGGATAATTCTGATTCTCTGGTCAAAATAACAGAAGTCTCAGAATTTCAGTCTGATTTAGTAAGCATTCCTGAAACCCTGCCTTGTATCCTGAAAGATTCTGGTTCTCTGGCCACTGTGGCAGAGGTTCCAGAGTCCCCTTCCTGTCCAGGGAATTCCTCAGTTTTGCCTAGTCCAGTGGGGGCTGCTGCAATACTGACTTGTTCTGCAGCGCCTCATGAGCTCCAATCCAGTATATTAAATGAGTCTCTGTCCAGTCCAGAGGTAGTTGTGGAGTCCCTATCTGGTTCAGTGCATACATCAGAAGATTTGTCCTGTCTTGTTAGTGCCCCTGAATCTGATTTGTTACTGACTTTGCTGGAATCAGTGACATCTAAGTCTGATCCTGCATTCTCGTGTAAAAATCCAGTAGTTGCGAAGTCTAGTCATGATGATTTTTTTTTGGCCAGTCCTGGTTTTGGTCCTGTCTTGGCTGACCCTGAGGCTCACAGTTCCTTGACATGCCCAGAGGTTTCTCTTGTGCCAGTGTGCCCAGATGTTCTTTGTGTGCCAGAATGCCCAAGTGTGTTTAAGGTGTTAGCGTGCTCTGATGCTTCCTTAGTGGGAACATGTTCTGATGTTGCCAGTCTGCCTGCATGCCCAGAGATGGTTCTGGTCCCTGAAAGCCCTGATATTGATGTTTGTCCTTGTGGCCCTGACTCGGGAATTGCCCTAGGTTCCATAGGGGTTCTTGATAGTTCTCCATGTGAGCCTAAGGGGCATTCTGACCTATGGGGATCTCTTTGGAGCTTCAAGGTGTTCTGGGAGGTCTCTGAGAAAACTTGTCCTGGTGCCTTGGACTGGTTCAACAGTGGGTTTTGTGTTGGTAAAGACAGTACCGGTGGGCATTGCAAAGGCTTTGGCGTTTCTGAACTGTTCCTGGAAGGCGGTGGGTATCGCTCAGGGAGTTTCGGAGGGCTTTCTTCTGGAAATCATGGTTCTGATGGGTGTCACACTGGGGCTTGTAGTACTGATGGGCATGGTTCTGTAGGTTCTGGTTCTGATGGGTCCAGTCTTGTGGGGACTGATTCTGGAATTCGGTCTTGCCGGGCTGTCCCGGTCATCATGAATTATCAGTCAGACTGTTTTGTTGGAAATTTCAGTTTTGAAAAGCGTCTGGAATCCGCTTTTAAAGGCGGGGGTACTGTAATGATCGCTGCTGCAGCAGCTATTGCTGGAAGTAGTGCTGCAGCTCAGGCAGTTCTGATGTCTTTCCATGCAAGCTGCATAGCTTTGTCTGTCTTTCCCTGCTGTCAGCTTGTGACTGATTATCATTCACCTGTGTGGGAATCTGCATGTCTGCTCCCATTGGATGACCTCAGTATAAAGATCTGCTTCCTGCAGGGTTTCCTTGGGTTTTCATAGCTTCAGCTTAAGCCTGCCTTGCTGTCGCTTTAGCCCCCGATCGTGTTTCTTGTTCTAAAGATACTTTGCTGGTTTTGCATCATATATTGGTTCATTGCCAATATATATGCATACCAGCACGTTTATTATTTTCCTTGTATTTGTGTTACGTGATACATCAGTGTCGCTGATGTATACGTACACGAACTGTTTATATCCTGTGTTCAGTTAGTCAGGTTTCCAGCACGTTTTGGTAGTTTGCGCGTACCGTGAACACCCGTGCTGAGCTAGTTATCCTGTTCCTGGTCCTGTTTGTGGATTGCGTTCATCTCTGCGAAGAGATAACGAATCCTTCTGAATCCTGTTCTGTTCCTGTTTGTGGATTGCGTTCATCTCTGCGAAGAGATAACGAATCCTTCTGAATCCTGTTCTGTTACCGTTTGTGGATTGCGTTCATCTCTGCGAAGAGATAACGAATCCTTCTGAATCCTGTTCTGTTACCGTTTGTGGATTGCGTTCATCTCTGCGAAGAGATAGCAAATCCTTCTGAGTCCTGTTCCCTGTATTACTCCATTCCTAGTCAGCGTTCCTGCTTATGTCATATATCGGTTCATTGCCGATATATACATATGTTAGTCAGACGTTACAAATAGTTTCATTGATAGCTGTAATTGTAATACGCTAGGAAAACATACTTATTGTATATTTATCTGTGTTACGTTTATCTATCTTAATCCTGCTATTTTCTGACTGTCCTGTCCTGTCTTTGTGAGGCACGCCATCGCCGCAGCGCATTGGCTGCCTCATTCCAGTCTGTCTGGTTTTGGACGCTTGCTGTCGCTAAGTGCCGCTAGCTAGCAAGCGTTCATTCTGTCTACCTGTCCTGATCTCCTCAGTTCTGGTTTGTGCGCTCAGCGCTACTTTGCGCTGAGACGTTATTACGAAAGCATTGTTTGTGGCTGTCAGATCTGCACCGGCTCTGTGCGCCACAATCTCCTATTGGAGTCAGTCCTCCCCTCCACTATACTAGGGATAGCCTGTTTCCTGGTGCTAGTGTGTGTACCTCCTCCACGCCAGCTCATGCGTTGCATGCTGACTGTGGAGAATACACCACCAAGCCTTACATACGCACAGGGGTGTAGTCTTCCCTGTAACCCTGATCGCTGAGACAGCACAGCCCCTACCCCGACCTCCGAGGCATCGACCTCAACAATGAACGGATAAGCGGTGTCGACATGTCTCAGGATTGGTGCGGAACAAAACAATTTTTTCAGACTAGAAAATGCATTCTGAGCCTCCGGAGACCAGTGGGTAGTATCTGCCCCCTTTTTTGTGAGACTGGTAAGGGGTGCAATGATCGTGGAGTACCCTTTTATAAACCTCCTATAATAATTTGCAAAACCCAGGAATCTCTGGAGGGCTTTCAGGCCCACAGGTTGAGGCCATTCTAGGACAGCTGTGACTTTAGCAGGGTCCATTGACAGACCTGAGGTAGAAATCACATACCCCAGAAACGTGACGGATGTCACCTCAAAAATACACTTTTCTAACTTGGCGTAGAGTCTATGCTGTCTTAATTTGTTTAGGACAAATTTCACATGGACCCTGTGTTCGGGGAGGTTATTGGAATAAATTAATATATCATCGAGGTATACCAGTACGAATTTACCCAATACCTCCCGGAATACCTCATTGATTAGTTCCTGGAAGACGGCGGGCGCATTGCACAACCCGAAGGGCATCACCAAGTATTCGTAATGCCCGTCGGGTGTGTTAAAGGCCGTCTTCCATTCATCGCCCCTTCTAATGCGGATTAGGTTGTATGCCCCCCTCAGATCTAACTTAGAAAAGATCTTTGCAGTCGTGACCTGCGTGAATAAGTCGTCTATCAATGGTAACGGATAGCGATTCTTCACCGTGATTTTATTGAGACCTCGGTAGTCGATACAAGGTCGAAGACCCCCGTCTTTTTTCTTAACGAAAAAGAAACCGGCCCCAGCAGGTGACCGAGAGGGCCGAATAAACCCCTTGGCCAGGTTGTCACGAATGTACTCCTGCATGGCCAACTTCTCGGGACCGGACAAGTTATACAGGTGACCCCTAGGGGGCATACAACCAGCACGGAGATCAATGGGGCAATCGAACGGGCGATGAGGAGGTAATTGATCAGCAGACTTGGGACAAAAGACATCAGAAAAATCGGAATACACCTCGGGAACACCCTCCACGTACACCTTGGTCTGACCCAATGTCACCTTTCCTAGACACTGTTGGTGACAATGATCAGACCATCTGGTTACCTGACCCGTGGCCCAGTCGATTTGTGGAGAGTGGGCCTGTAACCAAGGCATGCCTAAGATAATAGTGGAGGTTGACATGTTCAAAACGAAAAACTGTAGCTGTTCCCCATGCAATACCCCTATCGTGACCCTCACCTGTGGAGTCTGAGACAGGGGACGATCCCGTTGCAGCGGGGAATCGTCTACTGCCGTGACCTGAATGGGGGGACTTACTGGAGTGAGAGGAATACCCAACTCCCGAGCAAATTCAAGGTTCATAAAATTGGCCGCTGAGCCAGAGTCAATAAAAGCTTCAGTGTCCACAGACTTATCATCCCACGTAATAGTACAGGGGAGAAGTAACTTCTTCTCTTTTTGGGGTGAGAATGAAGTGCCTAGGGTGTCACCCCCCACTACTCCTAGGCAGACCCGTTTCCCGACTTGTTAGGGCAGTTTCACACCCTGTGCCCTGCTTCTGCACAATACAGGCACAGTTGTTCTGTTATTCTCCGCCTACGTTCCACCTGGGTCAATCTTGATCGACCAATTTGTATGGGTTCGGGTGGTGGTGAGGCTGGAGAGGGTGACACCGGTGGAGATGCCGTTACTGCGGGCGTACCAGAAGGTGCCACATACGAAGTCACCCTGACCCGGTGACTGCCCCTAGTCTGCCTCTGATGGCGTAGTCGACGATCGACTCTGATGGCCGATGATATGGCCTCATCGACTGTTGTGGGCTCGGGTAAGGTTAGCATCAAATCAGAGACCTCCTCCGACAACCCAGATAGAAAATAATCCATCAGAGCAAAATTGTCGAATCTGGCGGTAACAGACCACCTACGAAATTCTGCTGCGTAATCCTCGACCGACCCTCTGCCTTGCCGCAAAAGTTTGAGCTTCCGCTCTGAAGTTGCCGCAAGGTCAGGGTCGTCGTATATTACGGCCATAGCCTTAAAAAATTCCTCGACTGAGGTCAGAGCTAAATTAGTGGGGGACAGGTTGTATGCCCAGGACTGGGAATCACCAGTTAACAGTGTTTTAATGAAAATGACCCGTTGGGTCTCAGTCCCCGAGGATCGGGGTCTTAACTCGAAGTATGACAACACTCTACTCTTGAAATTCCAGAAGTCAGACTTGTGGCCGGAAAATTTATCAGGTACAGGCATACGTATGTCATCACTAGGAGGGGATCGCACTGAATCAACTGACGTCTGGAGGGTTTGCACAGAGCCTGAAAGGGCATCAATCAAAGCTTTGTGCTGGCCCAGTGCTTGATGGAGGTTATCCACCGAAGTGGCAAGCATACCCAGACGACCAGTGTTTGCGTCCATTTTGTTTTTTGGTCTGGCGTTCTGTAACGATCGGTGGGCGCAGAGAGTATCTGATTACCGGTGATCTGCAGTATCACCGGAAATACAGATATATACCAGATTATAAGTGAACTGCAGTCTCACCGATAATCCGATATACAAACTAACCTCTGATCACCCGAGTAGAGTGTAGTGTTTGGTGTAACTGTAACACTAAGAGGACAAGGCCTCAATGCAGTAAGGAGTACTGCACAGATTCCTTCCGCAGACCTGAGCTCTCCAAGACGGGAGGAGTCAGTCTGACAGTAGGAAGGGATATCTGAAAGTGACCCTCAGGAGGAAGGATCGCTAACAGAGCGAGAAACCGCCTCTAACGGTAAGGTCGGTTCTCGAGGTCGGACAAGCCAGGTCGTACACACACGGACAGATAAAGTACAGGATCAGGAGGCAAAGGCAGAGTCAAAGTACAGGCAGGGTTCAGCAACGGGGTATCAGAAATATCGGGGTACAAAATCAGGAGGCAGAAGCAGAGTCAAGAAATGAGCCGGGGTTCGGCAACAGAGTATCAGAAATATCGAGGTGCAAGATCAGAGTTCAGGAGGATAGTCAAGGCAGGCAAAAGTCATAACAGATAATCACAATCAAACTAGTACTTTAGCTATCAACAGAATCTAGCTTAGTGTAGGATTACAGCTCCTGCTGGTCCCGGCACACTAACGGATCTAACTACGGATCTGGGTGCTCCCACATATGTGAACGCAACGCCAGACAAGGAGCAAGTGAACAACCAGCAGTATATATACTCTAGGACCTTTCCAGGACCTCCCTAATTGCTGGTCCAATGGGAGCAGTGGAATTTGTCAGCTGACCCAGCTGGTCAGCCGACACCCTTCTAACTGCTATTTAAACTCTGCCTCTGTGCTCGCGCGCGTGTAAGTCTAAATCTTGGTGGACTATCAGTCCCAGCCACACCAGTACTGTTTTGCAATGTATCTAATGCGGGGGTCGCCTCTGATGTGGATTCCGCCGTTACCAATGCGGATTCCGCCGCACTGCCCATGCGGCATGCAGCGTTTTTTCCGCGTTGTGACGCCATGCTGGACGCGGAAACAGCCGCCTCACCTCGAGAGACGGCGGCTTTTCCGCGTTTCCTCACAGTTACAGTTTAAAAACACATTTATACACATAATTTTACCCCACAACCCCTGTGATCCCTTTCCAGTCACCTCTAGCATGTAGGTGAAGTCAGCAGTATATATATATATATATATATATATATATATATTTATATATATGCTGTGTAAAGTTACTGTATACAGGGGCTGTATCCCTTACACAGTTAGTTTATGTAATGTATGTATATTGAGAACTATCTCTGGGCACTGTTTTTTTACCACAGAAACAATGTAGCCACATATATCTTATATTGTTTTATTCAGAAGGAGTTACTGAATCATTTTTTGGGTGAATTACTGCAATACTCCGAAGCATATATGTGAAAAAAGCAGAACAGCTAACATATCTGATTAAAAGAAATGCATTTTCAATTTTGTTGTTATACATTCCATCAAATTTCACCAATAATTGCTGCAGCCAAAATTATCATCGCACCCATCAAAGGATACCTCAGGGGGTGTAGTTTACTAAATGAAGCCATTTTTGGCGGGAATTTGACAATCTCTTTACCTCAGACTTCATTGTAAGTGGCCTACGCTGGAAAATACAAGCATGTGAATTATGCTCTGTGAAAGCTCAATTATTGACAACTTTCTCTGGACATTGGTTTTCACTACAGAAACAATGTAGCCACATATATCTTATATCGTTTTTGCTCAGAAGGAGTTACTGCATCATTTTTGGGGTGAATTACTACAATACTCCAAAACGTATCTGTGAAAAAGCTGAACAGCTGACATATCTGAATAAAAGAAATGAATTTTTCATTTTGTTGTTATACATTCTATTAAATTTCACCAATAATCTCTGCAGCCAAAATTATCAATGCATTCATCCAAGCGTACCTCAGGGGGTGTAGTTTACTAAATAAAGTCTTTTTTGGTTGGAATTTGACAATCTCTTTACCTCAGGCTTCATTGTAAGCAGCCTACACTGGAAAATACAAGCATGTGATTTATGCTGTGTGAAAGCTCAATTATTGACAATTTTCCTTGGACACTGCTTCTTACTGCAAAAACAATGTAACCACACATATCTGATATTGTTTTATTTAAAAGGAGTCACTGAATAATTTTTTGGGTAGATTTTCTGCCATATTCCAAAGCATGTCTGTGAAAAAGCAGAAATGTATATATTACCATTGAATTGCAATAGGTAACATTTGATTGGCTGTTGTAAGCTCCGCCCAGTTTTCTGAATTTTAACTCCAGTCACCCAGTCATGGTCTGTGCCAAGTTGTGGGCCTCTGGCTTTAAAACTGTGAGAATGGCAATATTTAAAAAATGTACATTGACGTCAATAGGTGAAATCTGATTGGCTGTTTGTGGCTCCACCCACTTTTGCTAAATTTTGACCGCAGTCACCCAGTGAGTAATTGTGCTAAGTTTGGGATGCCTGGCATTTAAACTGCAAAAATAGCAGTAGTTAATCTTTTTTCATTAAGGTCAATAGCTGAAATCTGATTGGCTGTTATTGCCCCACCCCTTTTTTCCCCTAAATGTGAACCACAGTCACTCAGTGGCCAACACTTTAAGGTTTGGGAATCCTGGCATTCAAAGTGTCGAAATGGCAGAAGTTTTAATTTCTCCATTGAAAATCAATGAGTGATATATGATTGGTTGTCGGTGGCTCCGCCCACTTTTTCTAACCTTGAAGTGCAAACACCCAGTGAGAACATTTGTAAACTTTGGGGTCCTTGACATCAATAATATGAGAATAGCAGAATTTTAAATGTTCCCATGTAAATAAATCACTGAAATTCAATTGGCTGCTTGTGGCTCTGCCCACTTTAAAAATGTCAACCCAAGCCACAACCCAAGCTGCAATTTAAATTTTCCCATATAAAACAAACAGCTGAAATGTGATTGGCTGTCGACGGCTCCGCCCACTTTTCCAAAATTCTAACCATAGTAACCCAGTGACCCATGGTGCCAAGTTTGGGGACTCTGGCTTTAAAACTGTTAGAATGACAGCTTTTACAATTTTCTAATTAAAGTCAATAGGGAAAATCCGATTGGTTGTTTGTGGCTCCGCCCACTTTTGCAGTCCCCAAAATGTGACAGAAATGTTACGTCAACCCCATGACTAAGTGACCCAAGTTTGGTGAGTTTACCTTCACATCTGTCTGATTGGCGAAAGTTTAACATTTTCCAATGAAAGTCTATGGGAAAAAATGGGGTTTTCGGGGGGCCGCCCCAAGGGCACCGAGGGTAAGATCGCTTAACAGAGCACAAGCAACCTGCACGGCTATGGGCCGAAGAAGTGTGCAAAATTTTACACATGCCCTCCTAAAACTCTTAAAACTGTGGCATGAATAGCATTTTAGCATTTCCATGTTAAAAGGATTATTTGCACTGATTAACATTGGGCAGGAGTGGGAGCGAAGGGGAACTGTGGCTGTCTACCATGTGCAACGTTGTGAGTTCGACTCCTGGAGCAGGCATGGGCAACCTGGACGCGGGTTAATGTCCATGGCTGGGACGTTGACTCAAACATCCTGGGGACGAAGCAGTAAACCTCACACACACCTGCCCAATTTTTTATGTCACAATACTTTCTGACTGATTTTAGCAGCAATTAATTTTTTCCCTTTGGCTTTTGCTAGCTCCGCCCACTTTTTTTTAACCATTTCAGCCCACGGGTATTTTTCATCTTATGGCCGAGAGGAATTTTCCCATTTCAGCACTCCTCCCTTTCATTCCCCAATAACTTTATCACTACTTATCACAAAGAAATGATCTATACCTTGTTTTTTCCACCACCAATTAGGCTTTCTTTGGGTGGTACATTATGCTAAGAATTATTTTATTCTAAATGCATTTTAACGGAAATAATTAAGAAAAAAATGGAAAAAATCATTATTTTTTAGTTTTCGGCCATTATAGTTTTAAAATACCACATGCTACCGTAATTAAAATCTACACATTTTATTTGCCCATTTGTCCCGGTTATTGCAATGGTAAAATTATATCCCTAGTATAATGTATGGTGACAATATTTTATTTGGAAATAAAGGTACATTTTTTCAGTTTTACATCCATCGCTAATTTTTACCCCATACATTTATAATAATATAGCCTCTCGACATACATTTTTTTTTATTCCCTAAAGTCAGTAGATGTAATTTTACTATTTGGCCACAAGATGTTCCCGCTGAGCAAAATCCTATGTAGCGTACCAAGTACGCTACATAGGAAACAATGTGTTGCTCCATTGTTCCTAGGGAAGTGATGCAGGCTTCAATGGAATCCTGCGGCATGGGTGTCCTGTGGGGAGATTAATGAATGGGAATTTTGCTCCCATTCATTAGTGTAACTATTGTGCGGCGGAAAGCGGTGGAAATCGTTGGCACAAGGAAGTGCGGCGGCTCTATCTAAGAATAAACACTGTCTTTGAACAAAAACAGTGTTTATTCTCGGTGGACACATACGGATTGGCACAGGTGACTTTTGTCCCCTGCAGCCAAGCCCCCCTGTTGCTGGCAACATCGCGATTGTGACCATCTGCCCGCATGATCACGTGCAAACACCTCCCCCCCCCACAAACTGCAGGGACGTGACTAGCGCGTCCCTGCGGCTGTAGCAGCTGCTGCTGGGGACGTGAAGCTCACGTCCGCGTGGCATAAATGGTTAAAATAAGCTTATCGCAGTGAATTTGAGATTAAGGGTCTGATATATGAAAGGCTGATAATTTTGCTGTGCGCAATTTCACTGGTCCTAACGTCAGCATTATGCCGCTAGTTACCACAGCAATGCCCGCATTCATTTTTTTCTTCTTGAAAGTGAGTGCTTCATGCTGATATCAAAGTCAACAATACAAGCGAGAGCAAAAATGCAAATGCAGACGCATACAGGTTTATTAATTTTGCGGCAAAATCTGGACATGCACCGCACAGGACTCACATGACAGGCAAGTTGAAAATGCAAAAGATACTGCTTAATTGCCTCGAGATAAGTAAATCCTATGCCGCAGTTGTAGCCACTTGTCTCGGAAGTGGCATAGTATTTACACTGCTGGATTTCAACGGTACTGTTTCAATCGACTGTGCACACTGCTGGTGAATCTGCTGTGGTAAATCAAGGTATTGTGTATTTTTTTATGCATAATTCTACTTGTAGTTTTGTACACATATAGAAATCCTGCCCAGCCCTCCCATTATTCAGGGGGGAAAAACACATAGAAATGCATACAAAAGTGTGCAAAAATGAGCTGAAACACGCTTGCGTTTTTAAAGTCCATTTATGTGCGATCCCAAACGCACCTGATGTGAACGAGGCCTTAATGAATCGGTAAGGAGCCGAGGTTAATTGGCTCCCTACCATGTGGTCGCTGTGAGCCAATCACTGTGATCACTAGATAGAAAGCAACAAAGTTGCAATCTCTTGCACTCTCTCCAGCTTTCTCCACCAGTCTGCAGTGATCTCTGGACAGAGAGAGCTGTAGCTGCTGTTTGACTGTGTCTCACAGACAGCGTTACAGTGTAAAAACACATTTATTCACATAATTTCACCCCACAACCCCTGTGATCCCTTTCCAGTCACCTCTAGCATGTAGGTGAAGTCAGCAGTATATATATATATATATATATATGTATATATATATATATATATATATTTATATATATGCTGTGTAAAGTTACTGTATACAGGGGCTGTATCCCTTACACAGTTAGTTTATGTAATGTATGTATATTGAGAACTATCTCTGGGCACTGTTTTTTTACCACAGAAACAATGTAGCCACATATATCTTATATTGTTTTATTCAGAAGGAGTTACTGAATCATTTTTTGGGTGAATTACTGCAATACTCCGAAGCATATATGTGAAAAAAGCAGAACAGCTAACATATCTGATTAAAAGAAATGCATTTTCAATTTTGTTGTTATACATTCCATCAAATTTCACCAATAATTGCTGCAGCCAAAATTATCATCGCACCCATCAAAGGATACCTCAGGGGGTGTAGTTTACTAAATGAAGCCATTTTTGGCGGGAATTTGACAATCTCTTTACCTCAGACTTCATTGTAAGTGGCCTACGCTGGAAAATACAAGCATGTGAATTATGCTCTGTGAAAGCTCAGTTATTGACAACTTTCTCTGGACATTGGTTTTCACTACAGAAACAATGTAGCCACATATATCTTATGTTGTTTTTGGTCAGAAGGAGTTACTGCATCATTTTTGGGGTGAATTACTACAATACTCCAAAACGTATCTGTGAAAAAGCTGAACAGCTGACATATCTGAATAAAAGAAATGAATTTTTCATTTTGTTGTTATACATTCTATCAAATTTCACCAATAATCTCTGCAGCCAAAATTATCAATGCATTCATCCAAGCGTACCTCAGGGGGTGTAGTTTACTAAATAAAGTCTTTTTTGGTTGGAATTTGACAATCTCTTTACCTCAGGCTTCATTGTAAGCAGCCTACACTGGAAAATACAAGCATGTGATTTATGCTGTGTGAAAGCTCAATTATTGACAATTTTCCTTGGACACTGCTTCTTACTGCAAAAACAATGTAACCACACATATCTGATATTGTTTTATTTAAAAGGAGTCACTGAATCATTTTTTGGGTAGATTTTCTGCCATATTCCAAAGCATGTCTGTGAAAAAGCAGAAATGTATATATTACCATTGAATTGCAATAGGTAACATTTGATTGGCTGTTGTAAGCTCCGCCCAGTTTTCTGAATTTTAACTCCAGTCACCTAGTCATGGTCTGTGCCAAGTTGTGGGCCTCTGGCTTTAAAACTGTGAGAATGGCAATATTTAAAAAATGTACATTGACGTCAATAGGTGAAATCTGATTGGCTGTTTGTGGCTCCACCCACTTTTGCTAAATTTTGACCGCAGTCACCCAGTGAGTAATTGTGCTAAGTTTGGGATGCCTGGCATTTAAACTGCAATAATAGCAGTAGTTAATCTTTTTTCATTAAGGTCAATAGCTGAAATCTGATTGGCTGTTATTGCCCCACCCCTTTTTTCCCCTAAATGTGAACCACAGTCACTCAGTGGCCAACACTTTAAGGTTTGGGAATCCTGGCATTCAAAGTGTCGAAATGGCAGAAGTTTTAATTTCTCCATTGAAAATCAATGAGTGATATATGATTGGTTGTCGGTGGCTCCGCCCACTTTTTCTAACCTTGAAGTGCAAACACCCAGTGAGAACATTTGTAAACTTTGGGGTCCTTGACATCAATAATATGAGAATAGCAGAATTTTAAATGTTCCCATGTAAATAAATCACTGAAATTCAATTGGCTGCTTGTGGCTCTGCCCACTTTAAAAATGTCAACCCAAGCCACAACCCAAGCTGCAATTTAAATTTTCCCATATAAAACAAACAGCTGAAATGTGATTGGCTGTCGACGGCTCTGCCCACTTTTCCAAAATTCTAACCATAGTAACCCAGTGACCCATGGTGCCAAGTTTGGGGACTCTGGCTTTAAAACTGTTAGAATGACAGCTTTTACAATTTTCTAATTAAAGTCAATAGGGAAAATCCGATTGGTTGTTTGTGGCTCCGCCCACTTTTGCAGTCCCCAAAATGTGACAGAAATGTTACGTCAACCCCATGACTAAGTGACCCAAGTTTGGTGAGTTTACCTTCACATCTGTCTGATTGGCGAAAGTTTAACATTTTCCAATGAAAGTCTATGGGAAAAAAATGGGGTTTTCGGGGGGCCGCCCCAGGGGCACCGAGGGTAAGATCGCTTAACAGAGCACAAGCAACCTGCACGGCTATGGGCCGAAGAAGTGTGCAAAATTTTACACATGCCCTCCTAAAACTCTTAAAACTGTGGCATGAATAGCATTTTAGCATTTCCATGTTAAAAGGATTATTTGCACTGATTAACATTGGGCAGGAGTGGTAGCGAAGGGGAACTGTGGCTGTCTACCATGTGCAACGTTGTGAGTTCGACTCCTGGAGCAGGCATGGGCAACCTGGACGCGGGTTAATGTCCATGGCTGGGACGTTGACTCAAACATCCTGGGGACGAAGCAGTAAACCTCACACACACCTGCCCAATTTTTTATGTCACAATACTTTCTGACTGATTTTAGCAGCAATTAATTTTTTCCCTTTGGCTGTTGCTAGCTTCGCCCACTTTTTTTAACCATTTCAGCCCACGGGTATTTTTCATCTTATGGCCGAGAGGAATTTTCCCATTTCAGCACTCCTCCCTTTCATTCCCCAATAACTTTATCACTACTTATCACAAAGAAATGATCTATACCTTGTTTTTTCCACCACCAATTAGGCTTTCTTTGGGTGGTACATTATGCTAAGAATTATTTTATTCTAAATGCATTTTAACGGAAATAATTAAGAAAAAAATGGAAAAAATCATTATTTTTTAGTTTTCGGCCATTATAGTTTTAAAATACCACGTGCTACCGTAATTAAAATCTACACATTTTATTTGCCCATTTGTCCCGGTTATTGCAATGGTAAAATTATATCCCTAGTATAATGTATGGTGACAATATTTTATTTGGAAATAAAGGTACATTTTTTCAGTTTTACATCCATCGCTAATTTTTACCCCATACATTTATAATAATATAGCCTCTCGACATACATTTTTCTTTATTCCCTAAAGTCAGTAGATGTAATTTTACTATTTGGCCACAAGATGTTCCCGCTGAGCAAAATCCTATGTAGCGTACCAAGTACGCTACATAGGAAACAATGTGTTGCTCCATTGTTCCTAGGGAAGTGATGCAGGCTTCAATGGAATCCTGCGGCATGGGTGTCCTGTGGGGAGATTAATGAATGGGAATTTTGCTCCCATTCATTAGTGTAACAATTGTGCAGCGGAAAGCGGTGGAAATCGTCGGCAGAAGGAAGTGCGGCGGCTCTATCTAAGAATAAACACTGTCTTTGAACAAAAACAGTGTTTATTCTCGGTGGACACATACGGATTGGCACAGGTGACTTTTGTCCCCTGCAGCCAAGCCCCCCTGTTGCTGGCAACATCGCGATTGTGACCATCTGCCCGCATGATCACGCGCAAACACACCCCCCCCCCCCCCACAAACTGCAAGGACGTGACTAGCGCGTCCCTGCGGCTGTAGCAGCTGCTGCTGGGGACGTGAAGCTCACGTCCGCGTGGCATAAATGGTTAAAATAAGCTTATCGCAGTGAATTTGAGATTAAGGGTCTGATATATGAAAGGCTGATAATTTTGCTGTGCGCAATTTCACTGGTCCTAACGTCAGCATTATGCCGCTAGTTACCACAGCAATGCCCGCATTCATTTTTTTCTTCTTGAAAGTGAGTGCTTCATGCTGATATCAAAGTCAACAATACAAGCGAGAGCAAAAATGCAAATGCAGACGCATACAGGTTTATTAATTTTGCGGCAAAATCTGGACATGCACCGCACAGGACTCACATGACAGGCAAGTTGAAAATGCAAAAGATACTGCTTAATTGCCTCGAGATAAGTAAATCCTATGCCGCAGTTGTAGCCACTTGTCTCGGAAGTGGCATAGTATTTACACTGCTGGATTTCAACGGTACTGTTTCAATCGACTGTGCACACTGCTGGTGAATCTGCTGTGGTAAATCAAGGTATTGTGTATTTTTTTATGCATAATTCTACTTGTAGTTTTGTACACATATAGAAATCCTGCCCAGCCCTCCCATTATTCAGGGGGGAAAAACACATAGAAATGCATACAAAAGTGTGCAAAAATGAGCTGAAACACGCTTGCGTTTTTAAAGTCCATTTATGTGCGATCCCAAACGCACCTGATGTGAACGAGGCCTTAATGAATCGGTAAGGAGCCGAGGTTAATTGGCTCCCTACCATGTGGTCGCTGTGAGCCAATCACTGTGATCACTAGATAGAAAGCAACAAAGTTGCAATCTCTTGCACTCTCTCCAGCTTTCTCCACCAGTCTGCAGTGATCTCTGGACAGAGAGAGCTGTAGCTGCTGTTTGACTGTGTCTCACAGACAGCGTTACAGTGTAAAAACACATTTATTCACATAATTTCACCCCACAACTCACCCCACAACCCCTGTGATCCCTTTCCAGTCACCTCTAGCATGTAGGTGAAGTCAGCAGTATATATATATATATATATATATATATATATATATATTTATATATTTATATATATGTTGTGTAAAGTTACTGTATACAGGGGCTGTAGCCCTTACACAGTTAGTTTATGTAATGTATGTACATTGAGAACTATCTCTGGGCACTGGTTTTTTACCACAGAACCAAAGTAGCCACATATATCTTATATTGTTTTATTCAGAAGGAGTTACTGAATCATTTTTTGGGTGAATTACTGCAATACTCCGAAGCATATCTGTGAAAAAAGCAGAACAGCTAACATATCTGATTAAAAGAAATGCATTTTCAATTTTGTTGTTATACATTCCATCAAATTTCACCAATATTTGCTGCAGCCAAAATTATCATCGCACCCATCAAAGGATACCTCAGGGGGTGTAGTTTACTAAATGAAGCCATTTTTGGCGGGAATTTGACAATCTCTTTACCTCAGACTTCATTGTAAGTGGCCTACGCTGGAAAATACAAGCATGTGAATTATGCTCTGTGAAAGCTCAATTATTGACAACTTTCTCTGGACATTGGTTTTCACTACAGAAACAATGTAGCCACATATATCTTATATCGTTTTTGCTCAGAAGGAGTTACTGCATCATTTTTGGGGTGAATTACTACAATACTCCAAAACGTATCTGTGAAAAAGCTGAACAGCTGACATATCTGAATAAAAGAAATGAACTTTTCATTTTGTTGTTATACATTCTATCAAATTTCACCAATAATCTCTGCAGCCAAAATTATCAATGCATTCATCCAAGCGTACCTCAGGGGGTGTAGTTTACTAAATAAAGTCTTTTTTGGTTGGAATTTGACAATCTCTTTACCTCAGGCTTCATTGTAAGCAGCCTACACTGGAAAATACAAGCATGTGATTTATGCTGTGTGAAAGCTCAATTATTGACAATTTTCCTTGGACACTGCTTCTTACTGCAAAAACAATGTAACCAAACATATCTGATATTGTTTTATTTAAAAGGAGTCACTGAATCATTTTTTGGGTAGATTTTCTGCCATATTCCAAAGCATGTCTGTGAAAAAGCAGAAATGTATATATTACCATTGAATTGCAATAGGTAACATTTGATTGGCTGTTGTAAGCTCCGCCCAGTTTTCTGAATTTTAACTCCAGTCACCCAGTCATGGTCTGTGCCAAGTTGTGGGCCTCTGGCTTTAAAACTGTGAGAATGGCAATATTTAAAAAATGTACATTGACGTCAATAGGTGAAATCTGATTGGCTGTTTGTGGCTCCACCCACTTTTGCTAAATTTTGACCGCAGTCACCCAGTGAGTAATTGTGCTAAGTTTGGGATGCCTGGCATTTAAACTGCAATAATAGCAGTAGTTAATCTTTTTTCATTAAGGTCAATAGCTGAAATCTGATTGGCTGTTATTGCCCCACCCCTTTTTTCCCCTAAATGTGAACCACAGTCACTCAGTGGCCAACACTTTAAGGTTTGGGAATCCTGGCATTCAAAGTGTCGAAATGGCAGAAGTTTTAATTTCTCCATTGAAAATCAATGAGTGATATATGATTGGTTGTCGGTGGCACCGCCCACTTTTTCTAACCTTGAAGTGCAAACACCCAGTGAGAACATTTGTAAACTTTGGGGTCCTTGACATCAATAATATGAGAATAGCAGAATTTTAAATGTTCCCATGTAAATAAATCACTGAAATTCAATTGGCTGCTTGTGGCTCTGCCCACTTTAAAAATGTCAACCCAAGCCACAACCCAAGCTGCAATTTAAATTTTCCCATATAAAACAAACAGCTGAAATGTGATTGGCTGTCGACGGCTCCGCCCACTTTTCCAAAATTCTAACCATAGTAACCCAGTGACCCATGGTGCCAAGTTTGGGGACTCTGGCTTTAAAACTGTTAGAATGACAGCTTTTACAATTTTCTAATTAAAGTCAATAGGGAAAATCCGATTGGTTGTTTGTGGCTCCGCCCACTTTTGCAGTCCCCAAAATGTGACAGAAATGTTACGTCAACCCCATGACTAAGTGACCCAAGTTTGGTGAGTTTACCTTCACATCTGTCTGATTGGCGAAAGTTTAACATTTTCCAATGAAAATCTATGGGAAAAAAATGGGGTTTTCGGGGGGCCGCCCCAGGGGCACCGAGGGTAAGATCGCTTAACAGAGCACAAGCAACCTGCACGGCTATGGGCCGAAGAAGTGTGCAAAATTTTACACATGCCCTCCTAAAACTCTTAAAACTGTGGCATGAATAGCATTTTAGCATTTCCATGTTAAAAGGATTATTTGCACTGATTAACATTGGGCAGGAGTGGTAGCGAAGGGGAACTGTGGCTGTCTACCATGTGCAACGTTGTGAGTTCGACTCCTGGAGCAGGCATGGGCAACCTGGACGCGGGTTAATGTCCATGGCTGGGACGTTGACTCAAACATCCTGGGGACGAAGCAGTAAACCTCACACACACCTGCCCAATTTTTTATGTCACAATACTTTCTGACTGATTTTAGCAGCAATAAATTTTTTCCCTTTGACTGTTGCTAGCTCCGCCCACTTTTTTTAACCATTTCAGCCCACGGGTATTTTTCATCTTATGGCCGAGAGGAATTTTCCCATTTCAGCACTCCTCCCTTTCATTCCCCAATAACTTTATCACTACTTATCACAAAGAAATGATCTATACCTTGTTTTTTCCACCACCAATTAGGCTTTCTTTGGGTGGTACATTATGCTAAGAATTATTTTATTCTAAATGCATTTTAACGGAAATAATTAAGAAAAAAATGGAAAAAATCATTATTTTTTAGTTTTCGGCCATTATAGTTTTAAAATACCACATGCTACCGTAATTAAAATCTACACATTTTATTTGTCCATTTGTCCCGGTTATTGCAATGGTAAAATTATATCCCTAGTATAATGTATGGTGACAATATTTTATTTGGAAATAAAGGTACATTTTTTCAGTTTTACATCCATCGCTAATTTTTACCCCATACATTTATAATAATATAGCCTCTCGACATACATTTTTTTTTATTCCCTAAAGTCAGTAGATGTAATTTTACTATTTGGCCACAAGATGTTCCCGCTGAGCAAAATCCTATGTAGCGTACCAAGTACGCTACATAGGAAACAATGTGTTGCTCCATTGTTCCTAGGGAAGTGATGCAGGCTTCAATGGAATCCTGCGGCATGGGTGTCCTGTGGGGAGATTAATGAATGGGAATTTTGCTCCCATTCATTAGTGTAACAATTGTGCAGCGGAAAGTGGTGGAAATCGTCGGCAGAAGGAAGTGCGGCGGCTCTATCTAAGAATAAACACTGTCTTTGAACAAAAACAGTGTTTATTCTCGGTGGACACATACGGATTGGCACAGGTGACTTTTGTCCCCTGCAGCCAAGCCCCCCTGTTGCTGGCAACATCGCGATTGTGACCATCTGCCCGCATGATCACGCGCAAACACCCCCCCCCCCCACAAACTGCAAGGACGTGACTAGCGCGTCCCTGCGGCTGTAGCAGCTGCTGCTGGGGACGTGAAGCTCACGTCCGCGTGGCATAAATGGTTAAAATAAGCTTATCGCAGTGAATTTGAGATTAAGGGTCTGATATATGAAAGGCTGATAATTTTGCTGTGCGCAATTTCACTGGTCCTAACGTCAGCATTATGCCGCTAGTTACCACAGCAATGCCCGCATTCATTTTTTTCTTCTTGAAAGTGAGTGCTTCATGCTGATATCAAAGTCAACAATACAAGCGAGAGCAAAAATGCAAATGCAGACGCATACAGGTTTATTAATTTTGCGGCAAAATCTGGACATGCACTGCACAGGACTCACATGACAGGCAAGTTGAAAATGCAAAAGATACTGCTTAATTGCCTCGAGATAAGTAAATCCTATGCCGCAGTTGTAGCCACTTGTCTCGGAAGTGGCATAGTATTTACACTGCTGGATTTCAACGGTACTGTTTCAATCGACTGTGCACACTGCTGGTGAATCGGCTGTGGTAAATCAAGGTATTGTGTATTTTTTTATGCATAATTCTACTTGTAGTTTTGTACACATATAGAAATCCTGCCCAGCCCTCCCATTATTCAGGGGGGAAAAACACATAGAAATGCATACAAAAGTGTGCAAAAATGAGCTGAAACACGCTTGCGTTTTTAAAGTCCATTTATGTGCGATCCCAAACGCACCTGATGTGAACGAGGCCTTAATGAATCGGTAAGGAGCCGAGGTTAATTGGCTCCCTACCATGTGGTCGCTGTGAGCCAATCACTGTGATCACTAGATAGAAAGCAACAAAGTTGCAATCTCTTGCACTCTCTCCAGCTTTCTCCACCAGTCTGCAGTGATCTCTGGACAGAGAGAGCTGTAGCTGCTGTTTGACTGTGTCTCACAGACAGCGTTACAGTGTAAAAACACATTTATTCACATAATTTCACCCCACAACTCACCCCACAACCCCTGTGATCCCTTTCCAGTCACCTCTAGCATGTAGGTGAAGTCAGCAGTATATATATATATATATATATATATAAATATATATATTTATATATTTATATATATGCTGTGTAAAGTTACTGTATACAGGGGCTGTATCCCTTACACAGTTAGTTTATGTAATGTATGTATATTGAGAACTATCTCTGGGCACTGGTTTTTTACCACAGAAACAATGTAGCCACATATATCTTATATTGTTTTATTCAGAAGGAGTTACTGAATCATTTTTTGGGTGAATTACTGCAATACTCCGAAGCATATCTGTGAAAAAAGCAGAACAGCTAACATATCTGATTAAAAGAAATGCATTTTCAATTTTGTTGTTATACATTCCATCAAATTTCACCAATATTTGTTGCAGCCAAAATTATCATCGCACCCATCAAAGGATACCTCAGGGGGTGTAGTTTACTAAATGAAGCCATTTTTGGCGGGAATTTGACAATCTCTTTACCTCAGACTTCATTGTAAGTGGCCTACGCTGGAAAATACAAGCATGTGAATTATGCTCTGTGAAAGCTCAATTATTGACAACTTTCTCTGGACATTGGTTTTCACTACAGAAACAATGTAGCCACATATATCTTATATCGTTTTTGGTCAGAAGGAGTTACTGCATCATTTTTGGGGTGAATTACTACAATACTCCAAAACGTATCTGTGAAAAAGCTGAACAGCTGACATATCTGAATAAAAGAAATGAATTTTTCATTTTGTTGTTATACATTCTATCAAATTTCACCAATAATCTCTGCAGCCAAAATTATCAATGCATTCATCCAAGCGTACCTCAGGGGGTGTAGTTTACTAAATAAAGTCTTTTTTGGTTGGAATTTGACAATCTCTTTACCTCAGGCTTCATTGTAAGCAGCCTACACTGGAAAATACAAGCATGTGATTTATGCTGTGTGAAAGCTCAATTATTGACAATTTTCCTTGGACACTGCTTCTTACTGCAAAAACAATGTAACCACACATATCTGATATTGTTTTATTTAAAAGGAGTCACTGAATCATTTTTTGGGTAGATTTTCTGCCATATTCCAAAGCATGTCTGTGAAAAAGCAGAAATGTATATATTACCATTGAATTGCAATAGGTAACATTTGATTGGCTGTTGTAAGCTCCGCCCAGTTTTCTGAATTTTAACTCCAGTCACCCAGTCATGGTCTGTGCCAAGTTGTGGGCCTCTGGCTTTAAAACTGTGAGAATGGCAATATTTAAAAAATGTACATTGACGTCAATAGGTGAAATCTGATTGGCTGTTTGTGGCTCCACCCACTTTTGCTAAATTTTGACCGCAGTCACCCAGTGAGTAATTGTGCTAAGTTTGGGATGCCTGGCATTTAAACTGCAATAATAGCAGTAGTTAATCTTTTTTCATTAAGGTCAATAGCTGAAATCTGATTGGCTGTTATTGCCCCACCCCTTTTTTCCCCTAAATGTGAACCACAGTCACTCAGTGGCCAACACTTTAAGGTTTGGGAATCCTGGCATTCAAAGTGTCGAAATGGCAGAAGTTTTAATTTCTCCATTGAAAATCAATGAGTGATATATGATTGGTTGTCGGTGGCTCCGCCCACTTTTTCTAACCTTGAAGTGCAAACACCCAGTGAGAACATTTGTAAACTTTGGGGTCCTTGACATCAATAATATGAGAATAGCAGAATTTTAAATGTTCCCATGTAAATAAATCACTGAAATTCAATTGGCTGCTTGTGGCTCCGCCCACTTTAAAAATGTCAACCCAAGCCACAACCCAAGCTGCAATTTAAATTTTCCCATATAAAACAAACAGCTGAAATGTGATTGGCTGTCGACGGCTCCGCCCACTTTTCCAAAATTCTAACCATAGTAACCCAGTGACCCATGGTGCCAAGTTTGGGGACTCTGGCTTTAAAACTGTTAGAATGACAGCTTTTACAATTTTCTAATTAAAGTCAATAGGGAAAATCCGATTGGTTGTTTGTGGCTCCGCCCACTTTTGCAGTCCCCAAAATGTGACAGAAATGTTACGTCAACCCCATGACTAAGTGACCCAAGTTTGGTGAGTTTACCTTCACATCTGTCTGATTGGCGAAAGTTTAACATTTTCCAATGAAAGTCTATGGGAAAAAATGGGGTTTTCGGGGGGCCGCCCCAGGGGCACCGAGGGTAAGATCGCTTAACAAAGCACAAGCAACCTGCACGGCTATGGGCCGAAGAAGTGTGCAAAATTTTACACATGCCCTCCTAAAACTCTTAAAACTGTGGCATGAATAGCATTTTAGCATTTCCATGTTAAAAGGATTATTTGCACTGATTAACATTGGGCAGGAGTGGTAGCGAAGGGGAACTGTGGCTGTCTACCATGTGCAACGTTGTGAGTTCGACTCCTGGAGCAGGCATGGGCAACCTGGACGCGGGTTAATGTCCATGGCTGGGACGTTGACTCAAACATCCTGGGGACGAAGCAGTAAACCTCACACACACCTGCCCAATTTTTTATGTCACAATACTTTCTGACTGATTTTAGCAGCAATTAATTTTTTCCCTTTGGCTGTTGCTAGCTCCGCCCACTTTTTTTAACCATTTCAGCCCACGGGTATTTTTCATCTTATGGCCGAGAGGAATTTTCCCATTTCAGCACTCCTCCCTTTCATTCCCCAATAACTTTATCACTACTTATCACAAAGAAATGATCTATACCTTGTTTTTTCCACCACCAATTAGGCTTTCTTTGGGTGGTACATTATGCTAAGAATTATTTTATTCTAAATGCATTTTTAACGGAAATAATTAAGAAAAAAATGGAAAAAATCATTATTTTTTAGTTTTCGGCCATTATAGTTTTAAAATACCACATGCTACCGTAATTAAAATCTACACATTTTATTTGCCCATTTGTCCCGGTTATTGCGATGGTAAAATTATATCCCTAGTATAATGTATGGTGACAATATTTTATTTGGAAATAAAGGTACATTTTTTCAGTTTTACATCCATCGCTAATTTTTACCCCATACATTTATAATAATATAGCCTCTCGACATACATTTTTTTTTATTCCCTAAAGTCAGTAGATGTAATTTTACTATTTGGCCACAAGATGTTCCCGCTGAGCAAAATCCTATGTAGCGTACCAAGTACGCTACATAGGAAACAATGTGTTGCTCCATTGTTCCTAGGGAAGTGATGCAGGCTTCAATGGAATCCTGCGGCATGGGTGTCCTGTGGGGAGATTAATGAATGGGAATTTTGCTCCCATTCATTAGTGTAACAATTGTGCGGCGGAAAGCGGTGGAAATCGTCGGCAGAAGGAAGTGCGGCGGCTCTATCTAAGAATAAACACTGTCTTTGAACAAAAACAGTGTTTATTCTCGGTGGACACATACGGATTGGCACAGGTGACTTTTGTCCCCTGCAGCCAAGCCCCCCTGTTGCTGGCAACATCGCGATTGTGACCATCTGCCCGCATGATCACGTGCAAACACACCCCCCCCCCCCCCCCACAAACTGCAAGGACGTGACTAGCGCGTCCCTGCGGCTGTAGCAGCTGCTGCTGGGGACGTGAAGCTCACGTCCGCGTGGCATAAATGGTTAAAATAAGCTTATCGCAGTGAATTTGAGATTAAGGGTCTGATATATGAAAGGCTGATAATTTTGCTGTGCGCAATTTCACTGGTCCTAACGTCAGCATTATGCCGCTAGTTACCACAGCAATGCCCGCATTCATTTTTTTCTTCTTGAAAGTGAGTGCTTCATGCTGATATCAAAGTCAACAATACAAGCGAGAGCAAAAATGCAAATGCATACGCATACAGGTTTATTAATTTTGCGGCAAAATCTGGACATGCACCGCACAGGACTCACATGACAGGCAAGTTGAAAATGCAAAAGATACTGCTTAATTGCCTCGAGATAAGTAAATCCTATGCCGCAGTTGTAGCCACTTGTCTCGGAAGTGGCATAGTATTTACACTGCTGGATTTCAACGGTACTGTTTCAATCGACTGTGCACACTGCTGGTGAATCGGCTGTGGTAAATCAAGGTATTGTGTATTTTTTTATGCATAATTCTACTTGTAGTTTTGTACACATATAGAAATCCTGCCCAGCCCTCCCATTATTCAGGGGGGGAAAACACATAGAAATGCATACAAAAGTGTGCAAAAATGAGCTGAAACACGCTTGCGTTTTTAAAGTCCATTTATGTGCGATCCCAAACGCACCTGATGTGAACGAGGCCTTAATGAATCGGTAAGGAGCCGAGGTTAATTGGCTCCCTACCATGTGGTCGCTGTGAGCCAATCACTGTGATCACTAGATAGAAAGCAACAAAGTTGCAATCTCTTGCACTCTCTCCAGCTTTCTCCACCAGTCTGCAGTGATCTCTGGACAGAGAGAGCTGTAGCTGCTGTTTGACTGTGTCTCACAGACAGCGTTACAGTGTAAAAACACATTTATTCACATAATTTCACCCCACAACCCCTGTGATCCCTTTCCAGTCACCTCTAGCATGTAGGTGAAGTCAGCAGTATATATATATATATATATATATATATATATATATATATATATATATATATATATATATATATATATATTTATATATATGCTGTGTAAAGTTACTGTATACAGGGGCTGTATCCCTTACACAGTTAGTTTATGTAATGTATGTATATTGAGAACTATCTCTGGGCACTGGTTTTTTACCACAGAAACAATGTAGCCACATATATCTTATATTGTTTTATTCAGAAGGAGTTACTGAATCATTTTTTGGGTGAATTACTGCAATAATCCGAAGCATATCTGTGAAAAAAGCAGAACAGCTAACATATCTGATTAAAAGAAATGCATTTTCAATTTTGTTGTTATACATTCCATCAAATTTCACCAATAATTGCTGCAGCCAAAATTATCATCGCACCCATCAAAGGATACCTCAGGGGGTGTAGTTTACTAAATGAAGCCATTTTTGGCGGGAATTTGACAATCTCTTTACCTCAGACTTCATTGTAAGTGGCCTACGCTGGAAAATACAAGCATGTGAATTATGCTCTGTGAAAGCTCAATTATTGACAACTTTCTCTGGACATTGGTTTTCACTACAGAAACAATGTAGCCACATATATCTTATATCGTTTTTGCTCAGAAGGAGTTACTGCATCATTTTTGGGGTGAATTACTACAATACTCCAAAACGTATCTGTGAAAAAGCTGAACAGCTGACATATCTGAATAAAAGAAATGAATTTTTCATTTTGTTGTTATACATTCTATCAAATTTCACCAATAATCTCTGCAGCCAAAATTATCAATGCATTCATCCAAGCGTACCTCAGGGGGTGTAGTTTACTAAATAAAGTCTTTTTTGGTTGGAATTTGACAATCTCTTTACCTCAGGCTTCATTGTAAGCAGCCTACACTGGAAAATACAAGCATGTGATTTATGCTGTGTGAAAGCTCAATTATTGACAATTTTCCTTGGACACTGCTTCTTACTGCAAAAACAATGTAACCACACATATCTGATATTGTTTTATTTAAAAGGAGTCACTGAATCATTTTTTGGGTAGATTTTCTGCCATATTCCAAAGCATGTCTGTGAAAAAGCAGAAATGTATATATTACCATTGAATTGCAATAGGTAACATTTGATTGGCTGTTGTAAGCTCCGCCCAGTTTTCTGAATTTTAACTCCAGTCACCCAGTCATGGTCTGTGCCAAGTTGTGGGCCTCTGGCTTTAAAACTGTGAGAATGGCAATATTTAAAAAATGTACATTGACGTCAATAGGTGAAATCTGATTGGCTGTTTGTGGCTCCACCCACTTTTGCTTAATTTTTGACCGCAGTCACCCAGTGAGTAATTGTGCTAAGTTTGGGATGCCTGGCATTTAAACTGCAATAATAGCAGTAGTTAATCTTTTTTCATTAAGGTCAATAGCTGAAATCTGATTGGCTGTTATTGCCCCACCCCTTTTTCCCCCTAAATGTGAACCACAGTCACTCAGTGGCCAACACTTTAAGGTTTGGGAATCCTGGCATTCAAAGTGTCGAAATGGCAGAAGTTTTAATTTCTCCATTGAAAATCAATGAGTGATATATGATTGGTTGTCGGTGGCTCCGCCCACTTTTTCTAACCTTGAAGTGCAAACACCCAGTGAGAACATTTGTAAACTTTGGGGTCCTTGACATCAATAATATGAGAATAGCAGAATTTTAAATGTTCCCATGTAAATAAATCACTGAAATTCAATTGGCTGCTTGTGGCTCCGCCCACTTTAAAAATGTCAACCCAAGCCACAACCCAAGCTGCAATTTAAATTTTCCCATATAAAACAAACAGCTGAAATGTGATTGGCTGTCGACGGCTCCGCCCACTTTTCCAAAATTCTAACCATAGTAACCCAGTGACCCATGGTGCCAAGTTTGGGGACTCTGGCTTTAAAACTGTTAGAATGACAGCTTTTACAATTTTCTAATTAAAGTCAATAGGGAAAATCCGATTGGTTGTTTGTGGCTCCGCCCACTTTTGCAGTCCCCAAAATGTGACAGAAATGTTACGTCAACCCCATGACTAAGTGACCCAAGTTTGGTGAGTTTACCTTCACATCTGTCTGATTGGCGAAAGTTTAACATTTTCCAATGAAAGTCTATGGGAAAAAATGGGGTTTTCGGGGGGCCGCCCCAGGGGCACCGAGGGTAAGATCGCTTAACAGAGCACAAGCAACCTGCACGGCTATGGGCCGAAGAAGTGTGCAAAATTTTACACATGCCCTCCTAAAACTCTTAAAACTGTGGCATGAATAGCATTTTAGCATTTCCATGTTAAAAGGATTATTTGCACTGATTAACATTGGGCAGGAGTGGTAGCGAAGGGGAACTGTGGCTGTCTACCATGTGCAACGTTGTGAGTTCGACTCCTGGAGCAGGCATGGGCAACCTGGACGCGGGTTAATGTCCATGGCTGGGACGTTGACTCAAACATCCTGGGGACGAAGCAGTAAACCTCACACACACCTGCCCAATTTTTTATGTCACAATACTTTCTGACTGATTTTAGCAGCAATTAATTTTTTCCCTTTGACTGTTGCTAGCTCCGCCCACTTTTTTTTAACCATTTCAGCCCACGGGTATTTTTCATCTTATGGCCGAGAGGAATTTTCCCATTTCAGCACTCCTCCCTTTCATTCCCCAATAACTTTATCACTACTTATCACAAAGAAATGATCTATACCTTGTTTTTTCCACCACCAATTAGGCTTTCTTTGGGTGGTACATTATGCTAAGAATTATTTTATTCTAAATGCATTTTAACGGAAATAATTAAGAAAAAAATGGAAAAAATCATTATTTTTTAGTTTTCGGCCATTATAGTTTTAAAATACCACATGCTACCGTAATTAAAATCTACACATTTTATTTGCCCATTTGTCCCGGTTATTGCAATGGTAAAATTATATCCCTAGTATAATGTATGGTGACAATATTTTATTTGGAAATAAAGGTACATTTTTTCAGTTTTACATCCATCGCTAATTTTTACCCCATACATTTATAATAATATAGCCTCTCGACATACATTTTTTTTTTATTCCCTAAAGTCAGTAGATGTAATTTTACTATTTGGCCACAAGATGTTCCCGCTGAGCAAAATCCTATGTAGCGTACCAAGTACGCTACATAGGAAACAATGTGTTGCTCCATTGTTCCTAGGGAAGTGATGCAGGCTTCAATGGAATCCTGCGGCATGGGTGTCCTGTGGGGAGATTAATGAATGGGAATTTTGCTCCCATTCATTAGTGTAACAATTGTGCGGCGGAAAGCGGTGGAAATCGTCGGCAGAAGGAAGTGCGGCGGCTCTATCTAAGAATAAACACTGTCTTTGAACAAAAACAGTGTTTATTCTCGGTGGACACATACGGATTGGCACAGGTGACTTTTGTCCCCTGCAGCCAAGCCCCCCTGTTGCTGGCAACATCGCGATTGTGACCATCTGCCCGCATGATCACGCGCAACCCCCCCCCCCCCCCCCCCCCACAAACTGCAGGGACGTGACTAGCGCGTCCCTGCAGCTGTAGCAGCAGCTGCTGGGGACGTGAAGCTCACGTCCGCGTGGCATAAATGGTTAAAATAAGCTTATCGCAGTGAATTTGAGATTAAGGGTCTGATATATGAAAGGCTGATAATTTTGCTGTGCGCAATTTCACTGGTCCTAACGTCAGCATTATGCCGCTAGTTACCACAGCAATGCCCGCATTCATTTTTTTCTTCTTGAAAGTGAGTGCTTCATGCTGATATCAAAGTCAACAATACAAGCGAGAGCAAAAATGCAAATGCAGACGCATACAGGTTTATTAATTTTGCGGCAAAATCTGGACATGCACCGCACAGGACTCACATGACAGGCAAGTTGAAAATGCAAAAGATACTGCTTAATTGCCTCGAGATAAGTAAATCCTATGCCGCAGTTGTAGCCACTTGTCTCGGTAGTGGCATAGTATTTACACTGCTGGATTTCAACGGTACTGTTTCAATCGACTGTGCACACTGCTGGTGAATCGGCTGTGGTAAATCAAGGTATTGTGTATTTTTTTATGCATAATTCTACTTGTAGTTTTGTACACATATAGAAATCCTGCTCAGCCCTCCCATTATTCAGGGGGGAAAAACACATAGAAATGCATACAAAAGTGTGCAAAAATGAGCTGAAACACGCTTGCGTTTTTAAAGTCCATTTATGTGCGATCCCAAACGCACCTGATGTGAACGAGGCCTTAATGAATCGGTAAGGAGCCGAGGTTAATTGGCTCCCTACCATGTGGTCGCTGTGAGCCAATCACTGTGATCACTAGATAGAAAGCAACAAAGTTGCAATCTCTTGCACTCTCTCCAGCTTTCTCCACCAGTCTGCAGTGATCTCTGGACAGAGAGAGCTGTAGCTGCTGTTTGACTGTGTCTCACAGACAGCGTTACAGTGTAAAAACACATTTATTCACATAATTTCACCCCACAACCCCTGTGATCCCTTTCCAGTCACCTCTAGCATGTAGGTGAAGTCAGCAGTATATATATATATATATATATATATATATATATATATATATATATATATATATATATATATATATATATATTTATATATATGCTGTGTAAAGTTACTGTATACAGGGGCTGTATCCCTTACACAGTTAGTTTATGTAATGTATGTATATTGAGAACTATCTCTGGGCACTGGTTTTTTACCACAGAAACAATGTAGCCACATATATCTTATATTGTTTTATTCAGAAGGAGTTACTGAATCATTTTTTGGGTGAATTACTGCAATACTCCGAAGCATATCTGTGAAAAAAGCAGAACAGCTAACATATCTGATTAAAAGAAATGCATTTTCAATTTTGTTGTTATACATTCCATCAAATTTCACCAATAATTGCTGCAGCCAAAATTATCATCGCACCCATCAAAGGATACCTCAGGGGGTGTAGTTTACTAAATGAAGCCATTTTTGGCGGGAATTTGACAATCTCTTTACCTCAGACTTCATTGTAAGTGGCCTACGCTGGAAAATACAAGCATGTGAATTATGCTCTGTGAAAGCTCAATTATTGACAACTTTCTCTGGACATTGGTTTTCACTACAGAAACAATGTAGCCACATATATCTTATATCGTTTTTGCTCAGAAGGAGTTACTGCATCATTTTTGGGGTGAATTACTACAATACTCCAAAACGTATCTGTGAAAAAGCTGAACAGCTGACATATCTGAATAAAAGAAATGAATTTTTCATTTTGTTGTTATACATTCTATCAAATTTCACCAATAATCTCTGCAGCCAAAATTATCAATGCATTCATCCAAGCGTACCTCAGGGGGTGTAGTTTACTAAATAAAGTCTTTTTTGGTTGGAATTTGACAATCTCTTTACCTCAGGCTTCATTGTAAGCAGCCTACACTGGAAAATACAAGCATGTGATTTATGCTGTGTGAAAGCTCAATTATTGACAATTTTCCTTGGACACTGCTTCTTACTGCAAAAACAATGTAACCACACATATCTGATATTGTTTTATTTAAAAGGAGTCACTGAATCATTTTTTGGGTAGATTTTCTGCCATATTCCAAAGCATGTCTGTGAAAAAGCAGAAATGTATATATTACCATTGAATTGCAATAGGTAACATTTGATTGGCTGTTGTAAGCTCCGCCCAGTTTTCTGAATTTTAACTCCAGTCACCCAGTCATGGTCTGTGCCAAGTTGTGGGCCTCTGGCTTTAAAACTGTGAGAATGGCAATATTTAAAAAATGTACATTGACGTCAATAGGTGAAATCTGATTGGCTGTTTGTGGCTCCACCCACTTTTGCTAAATTTTGACCGCAGTCACCCAGTGAGTAATTGTGCTAAGTTTGGGATGCCTGGCATTTAAACTGCAATAATAGCAGTAGTTAATCTTTTTTCATTAAGGTCAATAGCTGAAATCTGATTGGCTGTTATTGCCCCACCCCTTTTTTCCCCTAAATGTGAACCACAGTCACTCAGTGGCCAACACTTTAAGGTTTGGGAATCCTGGCATTCAAAGTGTCGAAATGGCAGAAGTTTTAATTTCTCCATTGAAAATCAATGAGTGATATATGATTGGTTGTCGGTGGCTCCGCCCACTTTTTCTAACCTTGAAGTGCAAACACCCAGTGAGAACATTTGTAAACTTTGGGGTCCTTGACATCAATAATATGAGAATAGCAGAATTTTAAATGTTCCCATGTAAATAAATCACTGAAATTCAATTGGCTGCTTGTGGCTCCGCCCACTTTAAAAATGTCAACCCAAGCCACAACCCAAGCTGCAATTTAAATTTTCCCATATAAAACAAACAGCTGAAATGTGATTGGCTGTCGACGGCTCCGCCCACTTTTCCAAAATTCTAACCATAGTAACCCAGTGACCCATGGTGCCAAGTTTGGGGACTCTGGCTTTAAAACTGTTAGAATGACAGCTTTTACAATTTTCTAATTAAAGTCAATAGGGAAAATCCGATTGGTTGTTTGTGGCTCCGCCCACTTTTGCAGTCCCCAAAATGTGACAGAAATGTTACGTCAACCCCATGACTAAGTGACCCAAGTTTGGTGAGTTTACCTTCACATCTGTCTGATTGGCGAAAGTTTAACATTTTCCAATGAAAGTCTATGGGAAAAAATGGGGTTTTCGGGGGGCCGCCCCAGGGGCACCGAGGGTAAGATCGCTTAACAGAGCACAAGCAACCTGCACGGCTATGGGCCGAAGAAGTGTGCAAAATTTTACACATGCCCTCCTAAAACTCTTAAAACTGTGGCATGAATAGCATTTTAGCATTTCCATGTTAAAAGGATTATTTGCACTGATTAACATTGGGCAGGAGTGGTAGCGAAGGGGAACTGTGGCTGTCTACCATGTGCAACGTTGTGAGTTCGACTCCTGGAGCAGGCATGGGCAACCTGGACGCGGGTTAATGTCCATGGCTGGGACGTTGACTCAAACATCCTGGGGACGAAGCAGTAAACCTCACACACACCTGCCCAATTTTTTATGTCACAATACTTTCTGACTGATTTTAGCAGCAATTAATTTTTTCCCTTTGACTGTTGCTAGCTCCGCCCACTTTTTTTTAACCATTTCAGCCCACGGGTATTTTTCATCTTATGGCCGAGAGGAATTTTCCCATTTCAGCACTCCTCCCTTTCATTCCCCAATAACTTTATCACTACTTATCACAAAGAAATGATCTATACCTTGTTTTTTCCACCACCAATTAGGCTTTCTTTGGGTGGTACATTATGCTAAGAATTATTTTATTCTAAATGCATTTTAACGGAAAAAATTAAGAAAAAAATGGAAAAAATCATTATTTTTTAGTTTTCGGCCATTATAGTTTTAAAATACCACATGCTACCGTAATTAAAATCTACACATTTTATTTGCCCATTTGTCCCGGTTATTGCAATGGTAAAATTATATCCCTAGTATAATGTATGGTGACAATATTTTATTTGGAAATAAAGGTACATTTTTTCAGTTTTACATCCATCGCTAATTTTTACCCCATACATTTATAATAATATAGCCTCTCGACATACATTTTTTTTTATTCCCTAAAGTCAGTAGATGTAATTTTACTATTTGGCCACAAGATGTTCCCGCTGAGCAAAATCCTATGTAGCGTACCAAGTACGCTACATAGGAAACAATGTGTTGCTCCATTGTTCCTAGGGAAGTGATGCAGGCTTCAATGGAATCCTGCGGCATGGGTGTCCTGTGGGGAGATTAATGAATGGGAATTTTGCTCCCATTCATTAGTGTAACAATTGTGCGGCGGAAAGCGGTGGAAATCGTCGGCAGAAGGAAGTGCGGCGGCTCTATCTAAGAATAAACACTGTCTTTGAACAAAAACAGTGTTTATTCTCGGTGGACACATACGGATTGGCACAGGTGACTTTTGTCCCCTGCAGCCAAGCCCCCCTGTTGCTGGCAACATCGCGATTGTGACCATCTGCCCGCATGATCACGTGCAAACACACCCCCCCCCCCCCCAAACTGCAAGGACGTGACTAGCGCGTCCCTGCGGCTGTAGCAGCTGCTGCTGGGGACGTGAAGCTCACGTCCGCGTGGCATAAATGGTTAAAATAAGCTTATCGCAGTGAATTTGAGATTAAGGGTCTGATATATGAAAGGCTGATAATTTTGCTGTGCGCAATTTCACTGGTCCTAACGTCAGCATTATGCCGCTAGTTACCACAGCAATGCCCGCATTCATTTTTTTCTTCTTGAAAGTGAGTGCTTCATGCTGATATCAAAGTCAACAATACAAGCGAGAGCAAAAATGCAAATGCAGACGCATACAGGTTTATTAATTTTGCGGCAAAATCTGGACATGCACCGCACAGGACTCACATGACAGGCAAGTTGAAAATGCAAAAGATACTGCTTAATTGCCTCGAGATAAGTAAATCCTATGCCGCAGTTGTAGCCACTTGTCTCGGAAGTGGCATAGTATTTACACTGCTGGATTTCAACGGTACTGTTTCAATCGACTGTGCACACTGCTGGTGAATCGGCTGTGGTAAATCAAGGTATTGTGTATTTTTTTATGCATAATTCTACTTGTAGTTTTGTACACATATAGAAATCCTGCCCAGCCCTCCCATTTTTCAGGGGGGAAAAACACATAGAAATGCATACAAAAGTGTGCAAAAATGAGCTGAAACACGCTTGCGTTTTTAAAGTCCATTTATGTGCGATCCCAAACGCACCTGATGTGAACGAGGCCTTAATGAATCGGTAAGGAGCCGAGGTTAATTGGCTCCCTACCATGTGGTCGCTGTGAGCCAATCACTGTGATCACTAGATAGAAAGCAACAAAGTTGCAATCTCTTGCACTCTCTCCAGCTTTCTCCACCAGTCTGCAGTGATCTCTGGACAGAGAGAGCTGTAGCTGCTGTTTGACTGTGTCTCACAGACAGCGTTACAGTGTAAAAACACATTTATTCACATAATTTCACCCCACAACCCCTGTGATCCCTTTCCAGTCACCTCTAGCATGTAGGTGAAGTCAGCAGTATATATATATATATATATATATATATATATATATATATATATATATATATATATATATATTATATATATGCTGTGTAAAGTTACTGTATACAGGGGCTGTATCCCTTACACAGTTAGTTTATGTAATGTATGTATATTGAGAACTATCTCTGGGCTCTGTTTTTTTACCACAGAAACAATGTAGCCACATATATCTTATATTGTTTTATTCAGAAGGAGTTACTGAATCATTTTTTGGGTGAATTACTGCAATAATCCGAAGCATATCTGTGAAAAAAGCAGAACAGCTAACATATCTGATTAAAAGAAATGCATTTTCAATTTTGTTGTTATACATTCCATCAAATTTCACCAATAATTGCTGCAGCCAAAATTATCATCGCACCCATCAAAGGATACCTCAGGGGGTGTAGTTTACTAAATGAAGCCATTTTTGGCGGGAATTTGACAATCTCTTTACCTCAGACTTCATTGTAAGTGGCCTACGCTGGAAAATACAAGCATGTGAATTATGCTCTGTGAAAGCTCAATTATTGACAACTTTCTCTGGACATTGGTTTTCACTACAGAAACAATGTAGCCACATATATCTTATATCGTTTTTGCTCAGAAGGAGTTACTGCATCATTTTTGGGGTGAATTACTACAATACTCCAAAACGTATCTGTGAAAAAGCTGAACAGCTGACATATCTGAATAAAAGAAATGAATTTTTCATTTTGTTGTTATACATTCTATCAAATTTCACCAATAATCTCTGCAGCCAAAATTATCAATGCATTCATCCAAGCGTACCTCAGGGGGTGTAGTTTACTAAATAAAGTCTTTTTTGGTTGGAATTTGACAATCTCTTTACCTCAGGCTTCATTGTAAGCAGCCTACACTGGAAAATACAAGCATGTGATTTATGCTGTGTGAAAGCTCAATTATTGACAATTTTCCTTGGACACTGCTTCTTACTGCAAAAGCAATGTAACCACACATATCTGATATTGTTTTATTTAAAAGGAGTCACTGAATCATTTTTTGGGTAGATTTTCTGCCATATTCCAAAGCATGTCTGTGAAAAAGCAGAAATGTATATATTACCATTGAATTGCAATAGGTAACATTTGATTGGCTGTTGTAAGCTCCGCCCAGTTTTCTGAATTTTAACTCCAGTCACCCAGTCATGGTCTGTGCCAAGTTGTGGGCCTCTGGCTTTAAAACTGTGAGAATGGCAATATTTAAAAAATGTACATTGACGTCAATAGGTGAAATCTGATTGGCTGTTTGTGGCTCCACCCACTTTTGCTAAATTTTGACCGCAGTCACCCAGTGAGTAATTGTGCTAAGTTTGGGATGCCTGGCATTTAAACTGCAATAATAGCAGTAGTTAATCTTTTTTCATTAAGGTCAATAGCTGAAATCTGATTGGCTGTTATTGCCCCACCCCTTTTTTCCCCTAAATGTGAACCACAGTCACTCAGTGGCCAACACTTTAAGGTTTGGGAATCCTGGCATTCAAAGTGTCGAAATGGCAGAAGTTTTAATTTCTCCATTGAAAATCAATGAGTGATATATGATTGGTTGTCGGTGGCTCCGCCCAATTTTTCTAACCTTGAAGTGCAAACACCCAGTGAGAACATTTGTAAACTTTGGGGTCCTTGACATCAATAATATGAGAATAGCAGAATTTTAAATGTTCCCATGTAAATAAATCACTGAAATTCAATTGGCTGCTTGTGGCTCCGCCCACTTTAAAAATTTCAACCCAAGCCACAACCCAAGCTGCAATTTAAATTTTCCCATATAAAACAAACTGCTGAAATGTGATTGGCTGTCGACGGCTCCGCCCACTTTTCCAAAATTCTAACCATAGTAACCCAGTGACCCATGGTGCCAAGTTTGGGGACTCTGGCTTTAAAACTGTTAGAATGACAGCTTTTACAATTTTCTAATTAAAGTCAATAGGGAAAATCCGATTGGTTGTTTGTGGCTCCGCCCACTTTTGCAGTCCCCAAAATGTGACAGAAATGTTACGTCAACCCCATGACTAAGTGACCCAAGTTTGGTGAGTTTACCTTCACATCTGTCTGATTGGCGAAAGTTTAACATTTTCCAATGAAAGTCTATGGGAAAAAATGGGGTTTTCGGGGGGCCGCCCCAGGGGCACCGAGGGTAAGATCGCTTAACAGAGCACAAGCAACCTGCACGGCTATGGGCCGAAGAAGTGTGCAAAATTTTACACATGCCCTCCTAAAACTCTTAAAACTGTGGCATGAATAGCATTTTAGCATTTCCATGTTAAAAGGATTATTTGCACTGATTAACATTGGGCAGGAGTGGTAGCGAAGGGGAACTGTGGCTGTCTACCATGTGCAACGTTGTGAGTTCGACTCCTGGAGCAGGCATGGGCAACCTGGACGCGGGTTAATGTCCATGGCTGGGACGTTGACTCAAACATCCTGGGGACGAAGCAGTAAACCTCACACACACCTGCCCAATTTTTTATGTCACAATACTTTCTGACTGATTTTAGCAGCAATTAATTTTTTCCCTTTGGCTGTTGCTAGCTCCGCCCACTTTTTTTTAACCATTTCAGCCCACGGGTATTTTTCATCTTATGGCGAGAGGAATTTTCCCATTTCAGCACTCCTCCCTTTCATTCCCCAATAACTTTATCACTACTTATCACAAAGAAATGATCTATACCTTGTTTTTTCCACCACCAATTAGGCTTTCTTTGGGTGGTACATTATGCTAAGAATTATTTTATTCTAAATGCATTTTAACGGAAATAATTAAGAAAAAAATGGAAAAAATCATTATTTTTTAGTTTTCGGCCATTATAGTTTTAAAATACCACATGCTACCATAATTAAAATCTACACATTTTATTTGCCCATTTGTCCCGGTTATTGCAATGGTAAAATTATATCCCTAGTATAATGTATGGTGACAATATTTTATTTGGAAATAAAGGTACATTTTTTCAGTTTTACATCCATCGCTAATTTTTACCCCATACATTTATAATAATATAGCCTCTCGACATACATTTTTTTTTATTCCCTAAAGTCAGTAGATGTAATTTTACTATTTGGCCACAAGATGTTCCCGCTGAGCAAAATCCTATGTAGCGTACCAAGTACGCTACATAGGAAACAATGTGTTGCTCCATTGTTCCTAGGGAAGTGATGCAGGCTTCAATGGAATCCTGCGGCATGGGTGTCCTGTGGGGAGATTAATGAATGGGAATTTTGCTCCCATTCATTAGTGTAACAATTGTGCAGCGGAAAGCGGTGGAAATCGTCGGCAGAAGGAAGTGCGGCGGCTCTATCTAAGAATAAACACTGTCTTTGAACAAAAACAGTGTTTATTCTCGGTGGACACATACGGATTGGCACAGGTGACTTTTGTCCCCTGCAGCCAAGCCCCCCTGTTGCTGGCAACATCGCGATTGTGACCATCTGCCCGCATGATCACGCGCAAACACCCCCCCCCCCCCCCCACAAACTGCAAGGACGTGACTAGCGCGTCCCTGCGGCTGTAGCAGCTGCTGCTGGGGACGTGAAGCTCACGTCCGCGTGGCATAAATGGTTAAAATAAGCTTATCGCAGTGAATTTGAGATTAAGGGTCTGATATATGAAAGGCTGATAATTTTGCTGTGCGCAATTTCACTGGTCCTAACGTCAGCATTATGCCGCTAGTTACCACAGCAATGCCCGCATTCATTTTTTTCTTCTTGAAAGTGAGTGCTTCATGCTGATATCAAAGTCAACAATACAAGCGAGAGCAAAAATGCAAATGCAGACGCATACAGGTTTATTAATTTTGCGGCAAAATCTGGACATGCACCGCACAGGACTCACATGACAGGCAAGTTGAAAATGCAAAAGATACTGCTTAATTGCCTCGAGATAAGTAAATCCTATGCCGCAGTTGTAGCCACTTGTCTCGGAAGTGGCATAGTATTTACACTGCTGGATTTCAACGGTACTGTTTCAATCGACTGTGCACACTGCTGGTGAATCGGCTGTGGTAAATCAAGGTATTGTGTATTTTTTTATGCATAATTCTACTTGTAGTTTTGTACACATATAGAAATCCTGCCCAGCCCTCCCATTATTCAGGGGGGAAAAACACATAGAAATGCATACAAAAGTGTGCAAAAATGAGCTGAAACACGCTTGCGTTTTTAAAGTCCATTTATGTGCGATCCCAAACGCACCTGATGTGAACGAGGCCTTAATGAATCGGTAAGGAGCCGAGGTTAATTGGCTCCCTACCATGTGGTCGCTGTGAGCCAATCACTGTGATCACTAGATAGAAAGCAACAAAGTTGCAATCTCTTGCACTCTCTCCAGCTTTCTCCACCAGTCTGCAGTGATCTCTGGACAGAGAGAGCTGTAGCTGCTGTTTGACTGTGTCTCACAGACAGCGTTACAGTGTAAAAACACATTTATTCACATAATTTCACCCCACAACTCACCCCACAACCCCTGTGATCCCTTTCCAGTCACCTCTAGCATGTAGGTGAAGTCAGCAGTATATATATATATATATATATATATATATATATATATATATATATTTATATATTTATATATATGCTGTGTAAAGTTACTGTATACAGGGGCTGTATCCCTTACACAGTTAGTTTATGTAATGTATGTATATTGAGAACTATCTCTGGGCACTGGGGGGACATCTACTCACGAGAAGTGATAACCAACACAGGGGCACCCCAGGGCTGCGTCCTGTCCCCGCTGCTCTTCTCCCTTTACACAAATGATTGCAGATCCATGGTAGACTCTGTCAAAGTCATAAAATTTGCGGATGACACCACCATTGTCGGCCTCGTCACCAAGGACAACATCCAGGACTACCAGAAGCAGGTGGAAAGACTATGCCACTGGTGCAAGGAGAACTGCCTGGTGCTCAACACAGCCAAAACCGTCGAACTTATAATTGACTTCAGGAAGTCTGCTCCTTCCCCGCCTCCCATCTACATTGATGGCACCGAGGTGGCCAGAGTGCCCTGCGCCCGCCTGCTGGGCACCACCATCTCCAGCGATCTCAGTTGGAGGGTCAACATCATGGCAACACAACGGAAAGCCCAGCAGAGACTCTTCTTCCTCCGCCAACTGCGGAAGTTCGGCATGGCGCAGGAGATTCTAACATGCTTTTACACTGCCACCATTGAATCGATCCTCTGCTCCGCCATCCTGGTCTGGTATGCGGGAGCCACCGCCAGTGACAGACACAAGCTACAGAGGACCATCAGGTCGGCGGAGAGGATCATTGGGAGACCTCTGCCCCCACTTGACCACCTGTATAACACAAGACTGCGAACCAGGGCTCTGAGGATGGCAGGTGACCTCTCTCACCCAGGCCACTGTTTCTTCACCCCACTTCCACTGGGTCGGAGACTCCGGGCCATATCCACCAAGACCACCAGACACAAGAACTCTTTCTTCCCTATGGCAGTCAGCCTCCTGAACTCCCTTAACATTCTACCACCCTCTATCAGCGCCCTAACACCTGCAGCATAGGAGCGGTAGTCTTCAGCAGTGCGGTTCTGAAAGATGTTTTCAGAGCTATATGTATATCTGATGCTGTTTGTATATTTGCGTATGTTTTACTGTTATTCTGATTTGTGTATGTTTTACTGTTATTCTGACATTTTTCCTGCCTTTCTCTCTATGTACCGCTCCATTGTGCCAAATCCAATTCCGGGCGTGACCCAGTCATGCTTGGCGAAATAAAATGATTCTGATTCTGATTCTGATTTTTACCACAGAACCAAAGTAGCCACATATATCTTATATTGTTTTATTCAGAAGGAGTTACTGAATCATTTTTGGGTGAATTACTGCAATACTCCGAAGCATATCTGTGAAAAAAGCAGAACAGCTAACATATCTGATTAAAAGAAATGCATTTTCAATTTTGTTGTTATACATTCCATCAAATTTCACCAATATTTGCTGCAGCCAAAATTATCATCGCACCCATCAAAGGATACCTCAGGGGGTGTAGTTTACTAAATGAAGCCATTTTTGGCGGGAATTTGACAATCTCTTTACCTCAGACTTCATTGTAAGTGGCCTACGCTGGAAAATACAAGCATGTGAATTATGCTCTGTGAAAGCTCAATTATTGACAACTTTCTCTGGACATTGGTTTTCACTACAGAAACAATGTAGCCACATATATCTTATATCGTTTTTGCTCAGAAGGAGTTACTGCATCATTTTTGGGGTGAATTACTACAATACTCCAAAACGTATCTGTGAAAAAGCTGAACAGCTGACATATCTGAATAAAAGAAATGAACTTTTCATTTTGTTGTTATACATTCTATCAAATTTCACCAATAATCTCTGCAGCCAAAATTATCAATGCATTCATCCAAGCGTACCTCAGGGGGTGTAGTTTACTAAATAAAGTCTTTTTTGGTTGGAATTTGACAATCTCTTTACCTCAGGCTTCATTGTAAGCAGCCTACACTGGAAAATACAAGCATGTTATTTATGCTGTGTGAAAGCTCATTATTGACAATTTTCCTTGGACACTGCTTCTTACTGCAAAAACAATGTAACCACACATATCTGATATTGTTTTATTTAAAAGGAGTCACTGAATCATTTTTTGGGTAGATTTTCTGCCATATTTCAAAGCATGTCTGTGAAAAAGCAGAAATGTATATATTACCATTGAATTGCAATAGGTAACATTTGATTGGCTGTTGTAAGCTCCGCCCAGTTTTCTGAATTTTAACTCCAGTCACCCAGTCATGGTCTGTGCCAAGTTGTGGGCCTCTGGCTTTAAAACTGTGAGAATGGCAATATTTAAAAAATGTACATTGACGTCAATAGGTGAAATCTGATTGGCTGTTTGTGGCTCCACCCACTTTTGCTAAATTTTGACCGCAGTCACCCAGTGAGTAATTGTGCTAAGTTTGGGATGCCTGGCATTTAAACTGCAATAATAGCAGTAGTTAATCTTTTTTCATTAAGGTCAATAGCTGAAATCTGATTGGCTGTTATTGCCCCACCCCTTTTTTCCCCTAAATGTGAACCACAGTCACTCAGTGGCCAACACTTTAAGGTTTGGGAATCCTGGCATTCAAAGTGTCGAAATGGCAGAAGTTTTAATTTCTCCATTGAAAATCAATGAGTGATATATGATTGGTTGTCGGTGGCTCCGCCCACTTTTTCTAACCTTGAAGTGCAAACACCCAGTGAGAACATTTGTAAACTTTGGGGTCCTTGACATCAATAATATGAGAATAGCAGAATTTTAAATGTTCCCATGTAAATAAATCACTGAAATTCAATTGGCTGCTTGTGGCTCTGCCCACTTTAAAAATGTCAACCCAAGCCACAACCCAAGCTGCAATTTAAATTTTCCCATATAAAACAAACAGCTGAAATGTGATTGGCTGTCGACGGCTCCGCCCACTTTTCCAAAATTCTAACCATAGTAACCCAGTGACCCATGGTGCCAAGTTTGGGGACTCTGGCTTTAAAACTGTTAGAATGACAGCTTTTACAATTTTCTAATTAAAGTCAATAGGGAAAATCCGATTGGTTGTTTGTGGCTCCGCCCACTTTTGCAGTCCCCAAAATGTGACAGAAATGTTACGTCAACCCCATGACTAAGTGACCCAAGTTTGGTGAGTTTACCTTCACATCTGTCTGATTGGCGAAAGTTTAACATTTTCCAATGAAAGTCTATGGGAAAAAAATGGGGTTTTCGGGGGGCCGCCCCAGGGGCACCGAGGGTAAGATCGCTTAACAGAGCACAAGCAACCTGCACGGCTATGGGCCGAAGAAGTGTGCAAAATTTTACACATGCCCTCCTAAAACTCTTAAAACTGTGGCATGAATAGCATTTTAGCATTTCCATGTTAAAAGGATTATTTGCACTGATTAACATTGGGCAGGAGTGGTAGCGAAGGGGAACTGTGGCTGTCTACCATGTGCAACGTTGTGAGTTCGACTCCTGGAGCAGGCATGGGCAACCTGGACGCGGGTTAATGTCCATGGCTGGGACGTTGACTCAAACATCCTGGGGACGAAGCAGTAAACCTCACACACACCTGCCCAATTTTTTATGTCACAATACTTTCTGACTGATTTTAGCAGGAATTAATTTTTTCCCTTTGGCTGTTGCTAGCTCCGCCCACTTTTTTTAACCATTTCAGCCCACGGGTATTTTTCATCTTATGGCCGAGAGGAATTTTCCCATTTCAGCACTCCTCCCTTTCATTCCCCAATAACTTTATCACTACTTATCACAAAGAAATGATCTATACCTTGTTTTTTCCACCACCAATTAGGCTTTCTTTGGGTGGTACATTATGCTAAGAATTATTTTATTCTAAATGCATTTTAACGGAAATAATTAAGAAAAAAATGGAAAAAATCATTATTTTTTAGTTTTCGGCCATTATAGTTTTAAAATACCACATGCTACCGTAATTAAAATCTACACATTTTATTTGCCCATTTGTCCCGGTTATTGCAATGGTAAAATTATATCCCTAGTATAATGTATGGTGACAATATTTTATTTGGAAATAAAGGTACATTTTTTCAGTTTTACATCCATCGCTAATTTTTACCCCATACATTTATAATAATATAGCCTCTCGACATACATTTTTTTTTATTCCCTAAAGTCAGTAGATGTAATTTTACTATTTGGCCACAAGATGTTCCCGCTGAGCAAAATCCTATGTAGCGTACCAAGTACGCTACATAGGAAACAATGTGTTGCTCCATTGTTCCTAGGGAAGTGATGCAGGCTTCAATGGAATCCTGCGGCATGGGTGTCCTGTGGGGAGATTAATGAATGGGAATTTTGCTCCCATTCATTAGTGTAACAATTGTGCAGCGGAAAGCGGTGGAAATCGTCGGCAGAAGGAAGTGCGGCGGCTCTATCTAAGAATAAACACTGTCTTTGAACAAAAACAGTGTTTATTCTCGGTGGACACATACGGATTGGCACAGGTGACTTTTGTCCCCTGCAGCCAAGCCCCCCTGTTGCTGGCAACATCGCGATTGTGACCATCTGCCCGCATGATCACGCGCAAACACCCCCCCCCCCCCCCACACACAAACTGCAAGGACGTGACTAGCGCGTCCCTGCGGCTGTAGCAGCTGCTGCTGGGGACGTGAAGCTCACGTCCGCGTGGCATAAATGGTTAAAATAAGCTTATCGCAGTGAATTTGAGATTAAGGGTCTGATATATGAAAGGCTGATAATTTTGCTGTGCGCAATTTCACTGGTCCTAACGTCAGCATTATGCCGCTAGTTACCACAGCAATGCCCGCATTCATTTTTTTCTTCTTGAAAGTGAGTGCTTCATGCTGATATCAAAGTCAACAATACAAGCGAGAGCAAAAATGCAAATGCAGACGCATACAGGTTTATTAATTTTGCGGCAAAATCTGGACATGCACCGCACAGGACTCACATGACAGGCAAGTTGAAAATGCAAAAGATACTGCTTAATTGCCTCGAGATAAGTAAATCCTATGCCGCAGTTGTAGCCACTTGTCTCGGAAGTGGCATAGTATTTACACTGCTGGATTTCAACGGTACTGTTTCAATCGACTGTGCACACTGCTGGTGAATCGGCTGTGGTAAATCAAGGTATTGTGTATTTTTTTATGCATAATTCTACTTGTAGTTTTGTACACATATAGAAATCCTGCCCAGCCCTCCCATTATTCAGGGGGGAAAAACACATAGAAATGCATACAAAAGTGTGCAAAAATGAGCTGAAACACGCTTGCGTTTTTAAAGTCCATTTATGTGCGATCCCAAACGCACCTGATGTGAACGAGGCCTTAATGAATCGGTAAGGAGCCGAGGTTAATTGGCTCCCTACCATGTGGTCGCTGTGAGCCAATCACTGTGATCACTAGATAGAAAGCAACAAAGTTGCAATCTCTTGCACTCTCTCCAGCTTTCTCCACCAGTCTGCAGTGATCTCTGGACAGAGAGAGCTGTAGCTGCTGTTTGACTGTGTCTCACAGACAGCGTTACAGTGTAAAAACACATTTATTCACATAATTTCACCCCACAACCCCTGTGATCCCTTTCCAGTCCCCTCTAGCATGTAGGTGAAGTCAGCAGTATATATATATATATATATATATTTATATATATGCTGTGTAAAGTTACTGTATACAGGGGCTGTATCCCTTACACAGTTAGTTTATGTAATGTATGTATATTGAGAACTATCTCTGGGCACTGGTTTTTTACCACAGAAACAATGTAGCCACATATATCTTATATTGTTTTATTCAGAAGGAGTTACTGAATCATTTTTTGGGTGAATTACTGCAATACTCCGAAGCATATCTGTGAAAAAAGCAGAACAGCTAACATATCTGATTAAAAGAAATGCATTTTCAATTTTGTTGTTATACATTCCATCAAATTTCACCAATATTTGCTGCAGCCAAAATTATCATCGCACCCATCAAAGGATACCTCAGGGGGTGTAGTTTACTAAATGAAGCCATTTTTGGCGGGAATTTGACAATCTCTTTACCTCAGACTTCATTGTAAGTGGCCTACGCTGGAAAATACAAGCATGTGAATTATGCTCTGTGAAAGCTCAATTATTGACAACTTTCTCTGGACATTGGTTTTCACTACAGAAACAATGTAGCCACATATATCTTATATCGTTTTTGCTCAGAAGGAGTTACTGCATCATTTTTGGGGTGAATTACTACAATACTCCAAAACGTATCTGTGAAAAAGCTGAACAGCTGACATATCTGAATAAAAGAAATGAATTTTTCATTTTGTTGTTATACATTCTATCAAATTTCACCAATAATCTCTGCAGCCAAAATTATCAATGCATTCATCCAAGCGTACCTCAGGGGGTGTAGTTTACTAAATAAAGTCTTTTTTGGTTGGAATTTGACAATCTCTTTACCTCAGGCTTCATTGTAAGCAGCCTACACTGGAAAATACAAGCATGTGATTTATGCTGTGTGAAAGCTCAATTATTGACAATTTTCCTTGGACACTGCTTCTTACTGCAAAAACAATGTAACCACACATATCTGATATTGTTTTATTTAAAAGGAGTCACTGAATCATTTTTTGGGTAGATTTTCTGCCATATTCCAAAGCATGTCTGTGAAAAAGAAGAAATGTATATATTACCATTGAATTGCAATAGGTAACATTTGATTGGCTGTTGTAAGCTCCGCCCAGTTTTCTGAATTTTAACTCCAGTCACCCAGTCATGGTCTGTGCCAAGTTGTGGGCCTCTGGCTTTAAAACTGTGAGAATGGCAATATTTAAAAAATGTACATTGACGTCAATAGGTGAAATCTGATTGGCTGTTTGTGGCTCCACCCACTTTTGCTAAATTTTGACCGCAGTCACCCAGTGAGTAATTGTGCTAAGTTTGGGATGCCTGGCATTTAAACTGCAATAATAGCAGTAGTTAATCTTTTTTCATTAAGGTCAATAGCTGAAATCTGATTGGCTGTTATTGCCCCACCCCTTTTTTCCCCTAAATGTGAACCACAGTCACTCAGTGGCCAACACTTTAAGGTTTGGGAATCCTGGCATTCAAAGTGTCGAAATGGCAGAAGTTTTAATTTCTCCATTGAAAATCAATGAGTGATATATGATTGGTTGTCGGTGGCTCCGCCCAATTTTTCTAACCTTGAAGTGCAAACACCCAGTGAGAACATTTGTAAACTTTGGGGTCCTTGACATCAATAATATGAGAATAGCAGAATTTTAAATGTTCCCATGTAAATAAATCACTGAAATTCAATTGGCTGCTTGTGGCTCCGCCCACTTTAAAAATGTCAACCCAAGCCACAACCCAAGCTGCAATTTAAATTTTCCCATATAAAACAAACAGCTGAAATGTGATTGGCTGTCGACGGCTCCGCCCACTTTTCCAAAATTCTAACCATAGTAACCCAGTGACCCATGGTGCCAAGTTTGGGGACTCTGGCTTTAAAACTGTTAGAATGACAGCTTTTACAATTTTCTAATTAAAGTCAATAGGGAAAATCCGATTGGTTGTTTGTGGCTCCGCCCACTTTTGCAGTCCCCAAAATGTGACAGAAATGTTACGTCAACCCCATGACTAAGTGACCCAAGTTTGGTGAGTTTACCTTCACATCTGTCTGATTGGCGAAAGTTTAACATTTTCCAATGAAAGTCTATGGGAAAAAATGGGGTTTTCGGGGGGCCGCCCCAGGGGCACCGAGGGTAAGATCGCTTAACAGAGCACAAGCAACCTGCACGGCTATGGGCCGAAGAAGTGTGCAAAATTTTACACATGCCCTCCTAAAACTCTTAAAACTGTGGCATGAATAGCATTTTAGCATTTCCATGTTAAAAGGATTATTTGCACTGATTAACATTGGGCAGGAGTGGTAGCGAAGGGGAACTGTGGCTGTCTACCATGTGCAACGTTGTGAGTTCGACTCCTGGAGCAGGCATGGGCAACCTGGACGCGGGTTAATGTCCATGGCTGGGACGTTGACTCAAACATCCTGGGGACGAAGCAGTAAACCTCACACACACCTGCCCAATTTTTTATGTCACAATACTTTCTGACTGATTTTAGCAGCAATTAATTTTTTCCCTTTGACTGTTGCTAGCTCCGCCCACTTTTTTTTAACCATTTCAGCCCACGGGTATTTTTCATCTTATGGCCGAGAGGAATTTTCCCATTTCAGCACTCCTCCCTTTCATTCCCCAATAACTTTATCACTACTTATCACAAAGAAATGATCTATACCTTGTTTTTTCCACCACCAATTAGGCTTTCTTTGGGTGGTACATTATGCTAAGAATTATTTTATTCTAAATGCATTTTAACGGAAATAATTAAGAAAAAAATGGAAAAAATCATTATTTTTTAGTTTTCGGCCATTATAGTTTTAAAATACCACATGCTACCGTAATTAAAATCTACACATTTTATTTGCCCATTTGTCCCGGTTATTGCAATGGTAAAATTATATCCCTAGTATAATGTATGGTGACAATATTTTATTTGGAAATAAAGGTACATTTTTTCAGTTTTACATCCATCGCTAATTTTTACCCCATACATTTATAATAATATAGCCTCTCGACATACATTTTTTTTTATTCCCTAAAGTCAGTAGATGTAATTTTACTATTTGGCCACAAGATGTTCCCGCTGAGCAAAATCCTATGTAGCGTACCAAGTACGCTACATAGGAAACAATGTGTTGCTCCATTGTTCCTAGGGAAGTGATGCAGGCTTCAATGGAATCCTGCTGCATGGGTGTCCTGTGGGGAGATTAATGAATGGGAATTTTGCTCCCATTCATTAGTGTAACAATTGTGCGGCGGAAAGCGGTGGAAATCGTCGGCAGAAGGAAGTGCGGCGGCTCTATCTAAGAATAAACACTGTCTTTGAACAAAAACAGTGTTTATTCTCGGTGGACACATACGGATTGGCACAGGTGACTTTTGTCCCCTGCAGCCAAGCCCCCCTGTTGCTGGCAACATCGCGATTGTGACCATCTGCCCGCATGATCACGTGCAAACACACCCCCCCCCCCCCAAACTGCAAGGACGTGACTAGCGCGTCCCTGCGGCTGTAGCAGCTGCTGCTGGGGACGTGAAGCTCACGTCCGCGTGGCATAAATGGTTAAAATAAGCTTATCGCAGTGAATTTGAGATTAAGGGTCTGATATATGAAAGGCTGATAATTTTGCTGTGCGCAATTTCACTGGTCCTAACGTCAGCATTATGCCGCTAGTTACCACAGCAATGCCCGCATTCATTTTTTTCTTCTTGAAAGTGAGTGCTTCATGCTGATATCAAAGTCAACAATACAAGCGAGAGCAAAAATGCAAATGCAGACGCATACAGGTTTATTAATTTTGCGGCAAAATCTGGACATGCACCGCACAGGACTCACATGACAGGCAAGTTGAAAATGCAAAAGATACTGCTTAATTGCCTCGAGATAAGTAAATCCTATGCCGCAGTTGTAGCCACTTGTCTCGGAAGTGGCATAGTATTTACACTGCTGGATTTCAACGGTACTGTTTCAATCGACTGTGCACACTGCTGGTGAATCGGCTGTGGTAAATCAAGGTATTGTGTATTTTTTTATGCATAATTCTACTTGTAGTTTTGTACACATATAGAAATCCTGCCCAGCCCTCCCATTATTCAGGGGGGAAAAACACATAGAAATGCATACAAAAGTGTGCAAAAATGAGCTGAAACACGCTTGCGTTTTTAAAGTCCATTTATGTGCGATCCCAAACGCACCTGATGTGAACGAGGCCTTAATGAATCGGTAAGGAGCCGAGGTTAATTGGCTCCCTACCATGTGGTCGCTGTGAGCCAATCACTGTGATCACTAGATAGAAAGCAACAAAGTTGCAATCTCTTGCACTCTCTCCAGCTTTCTCCACCAGTCTGCAGTGATCTCTGGACAGAGAGAGCTGTAGCTGCTGTTTGACTGTGTCTCACAGACAGCGTTACAGTGTAAAAACACATTTATTCACATAATTTCACCCCACAACCCCTGTGATCCCTTTCCAGTCACCTCTAGCATGTAGGTGAAGTCAGCAGTATATATATATATATATATATATATATATATATATATATATATATATATATATATATATATATATATATATATATATATATATATATATTATATATATGCTGTGTAAAGTTACTGTATACAGGGGCTGTATCCCTTACACAGTTAGTTTATGTAATGTATGTATATTGAGAACTATCTCTGGGCACTGGTTTTTTACCACAGAAACAATGTAGCCACATATATCTTATATTGTTTTATTCAGAAGGAGTTACTGAATCATTTTTTGGGTGAATTACTGCAATAATCCGAAGCATATCTGTGAAAAAAGCAGAACAGCTAACATATCTGATTAAAAGAAATGCATTTTCAATTTTGTTGTTATACATTCCATCAAATTTCACCAATAATTGCTGCAGCCAAAATTATCATCGCACCCATCAAAGGATACCTCAGGGGGTGTAGTTTACTAAATGAAGCCATTTTTGGCGGGAATTTGACAATCTCTTTACCTCAGACTTCATTGTAAGTGGCCTACGCTGGAAAATACAAGCATGTGAATTATGCTCTGTGAAAGCTCAATTATTGACAACTTTCTCTGGACATTGGTTTTCACTACAGAAACAATGTAGCCACATATATCTTATATCGTTTTTGCTCAGAAGGAGTTACTGCATCATTTTTGGGGTGAATTACTACAATACTCCAAAACGTATCTGTGAAAAAGCTGAACAGCTGACATATCTGAATAAAAGAAATGAATTTTTCATTTTGTTGTTATACATTCTATCAAATTTCACCAATAATCTCTGCAGCCAAAATTATCAATGCATTCATCCAAGCGTACCTCAGGGGGTGTAGTTTACTAAATAAAGTCTTTTTTGGTTGGAATTTGACAATCTCTTTACCTCAGGCTTCATTGTAAGCAGCCTACACTGGAAAATACAAGCATGTGATTTATGCTGTGTGAAAGCTCAATTATTGACAATTTTCCTTGGACACTGCTTCTTACTGCAAAAGCAATGTAACCACACATATCTGATATTGTTTTATTTAAAAGGAGTCACTGAATCATTTTTTGGGTAGATTTTCTGCCATATTCCAAAGCATGTCTGTGAAAAAGCAGAAATGTATATATTACCATTGAATTGCAATAGGTAACATTTGATTGGCTGTTGTAAGCTCCGCCCAGTTTTCTGAATTTTAACTCCAGTCACCCAGTCATGGTCTGTGCCAAGTTGTGGGCCTCTGGCTTTAAAACTGTGAGAATGGCAATATTTAAAAAATGTACATTGACGTCAATAGGTGAAATCTGATTGGCTGTTTGTGGCTCCACCCACTTTTGCTAAATTTTGACCGCAGTCACCCAGTGAGTAATTGTGCTAAGTTTGGGATGCCTGGCATTTAAACTGCAATAATAGCAGTAGTTAATCTTTTTTCATTAAGGTCAATAGCTGAAATCTGATTGGCTGTTATTGCCCCACCCCTTTTTTCCCCTAAATGTGAACCACAGTCACTCAGTGGCCAACACTTTAAGGTTTGGGAATCCTGGCATTCAAAGTGTCGAAATGGCAGAAGTTTTAATTTCTCCATTGAAAATCAATGAGTGATATATGATTGGTTGTCGGTGGCTCCGCCCAATTTTTCTAACCTTGAAGTGCAAACACCCAGTGAGAACATTTGTAAACTTTGGGGTCCTTGACATCAATAATATGAGAATAGCAGAATTTTAAATGTTCCCATGTAAATAAATCACTGAAATTCAATTGGCTGCTTGTGGCTCCGCCCACTTTAAAAATTTCAACCCAAGCCACAACCCAAGCTGCAATTTAAATTTTCCCATATAAAACAAACTGCTGAAATGTGATTGGCTGTCGACGGCTCCGCCCACTTTTCCAAAATTCTAACCATAGTAACCCAGTGACCCATGGTGCCAAGTTTGGGGACTCTGGCTTTAAAACTGTTAGAATGACAGCTTTTACAATTTTCTAATTAAAGTCAATAGGGAAAATCCGATTGGTTGTTTGTGGCTCCGCCCACTTTTGCAGTCCCCAAAATGTGACAGAAATGTTACGTCAACCCCATGACTAAGTGACCCAAGTTTGGTGAGTTTACCTTCACATCTGTCTGATTGGCGAAAGTTTAACATTTTCCAATGAAAGTCTATGGGAAAAAATGGGGTTTTCGGGGGGCCGCCCCAGGGGCACCGAGGGTAAGATCGCTTAACAGAGCACAAGCAACCTGCACGGCTATGGGCCGAAGAAGTGTGCAAAATTTTACACATGCCCTCCTAAAACTCTTAAAACTGTGGCATGAATAGCATTTTAGCATTTCCATGTTAAAAGGATTATTTGCACTGATTAACATTGGGCAGGAGTGGTAGCGAAGGGGAACTGTGGCTGTCTACCATGTGCAACGTTGTGAGTTCGACTCCTGGAGCAGGCATGGGCAACCTGGACGCGGGTTAATGTCCATGGCTGGGACGTTGACTCAAACATCCTGGGGACGAAGCAGTAAACCTCACACACACCTGCCCAATTTTTTATGTCACAATACTTTCTGACTGATTTTAGCAGCAATTAATTTTTTCCCTTTGGCTGTTGCTAGCTCCGCCCACTTTTTTTAACCATTTCAGCCCACGGGTATTTTTCATCTTATGGCCGAGAGGAATTTTCCCATTTCAGCACTCCTCCCTTTCATTCCCCAATAACTTTATCACTACTTATCACAAATAAATGATCTATACCTTGTTTTTTCCACCACCAATTAGGCTTTCTTTGGGTGGTACATTATGCTAAGAATTATTTTATTCTAAATGCATTTTAACGGAAATAATTAAGAAAAAAATGGAAAAAATCATTATTTTTTAGTTTTCGGCCATTATAGTTTTAAAATACCACGTGCTACCGTAATTAAAATCTACACATTTTATTTGCCCATTTGTCCCGGTTATTGCAATGGTAAAATTATATCCCTAGTATAATGTATGGTGACAATATTTTATTTGGAAATAAAGGTACATTTTTTCAGTTTTACATCCATCGCTAATTTTTACCCCATACATTTATAATAATATAGCCTCTCGACATACATTTTTTTTTATTCCCTAAAGTCAGTAGATGTAATTTTACTATTTGGCCACAAGATGTTCCCGCTGAGCAAAATCCTATGTAGCGTACCAAGTACGCTACATAGGAAACAATGTGTTGCTCCATTGTTCCTAGGGAAGTGATGCAGGCTTCAATGGAATCCTGCGGCATGGGTGTCCTGTGGGGAGATTAATGAATGGGAATTTTGCTCCCATTCATTAGTGTAACAATTGTGCGGCGGAAAGCGGTGGAAATCGTCGGCAGAAGGAAGTGCGGCGGCTCTATCTAAGAATAAACACTGTCTTTGAACAAAAACAGTGTTTATTCTCGGTGGACACATACGGATTGGCACAGGTGACTTTTGTCCCCTGCAGCCAAGCCCCCCTGTTGCTGGCAACATCGCGATTGTGACCATCTGCCCGCATGATCACGCGCAAACACCCCCCCCCCCCCACAAACTGCAAGGACGTGACTAGCGCGTCCCTGCGGCTGTAGCAGCTGCTGCTGGGGACGTGAAGCTCACGTCCGCGTGGCATAAATGGTTAAAATAAGCTTATCGCAGTGAATTTGAGATTAAGGGTCTGATATATGAAAGGCTGATAATTTTGCTGTGCGCAATTTCACTGGTCCTAACGTCAGCATTATGCCGCTAGTTACCACAGCAATGCCCGCATTCATTTTTTTCTTCTTGAAAGTGAGTGCTTCATGCTGATATCAAAGTCAACAATACAAGCGAGAGCAAAAATGCAAATGCAGACGCATACAGGTTTATTAATTTTGCGGCAAAATCTGGGCATGCACCGCACAGGACTCACATGACAGGCAAGTTGAAAATGCAAAAGATACTGCTTAATTGCCTCGAGATAAGTAAATCCTATGCCGCAGTTGTAGCCACTTGTCTCGGAAGTGGCATAGTATTTACACTGCTGGATTTCAACGGTACTGTTTCAATCGACTGTGCACACTGCTGGTGAATCGGCTGTGGTAAATCAAGGTATTGTGTATTTTTTTATGCATAATTCTACTTGTAGTTTTGTACACATATAGAAATCCTGCCCAGCCCTCCCATTATTCAGGGGGGAAAAACACATAGAAATGCATACAAAAGTGTGCAAAAATGAGCTGAAACACGCTTGCGTTTTTAAAGTCCATTTATGTGCGATCCCAAACGCACCTGATGTGAACGAGGCCTTAATGAATCGGTAAGGAGCCGAGGTTAATTGGCTCCCTACCATGTGGTCGCTGTGAGCCAATCACTGTGATCACTAGATAGAAAGCAACAAAGTTGCAATCTCTTGCACTCTCTCCAGCTTTCTCCACCAGTCTGCAGTGATCTCTGGACAGAGAGAGCTGTAGCTGCTGTTTGACTGTGTCTCACAGACAGCGTTACAGTGTAAAAACACATTTATTCACATAATTTCACCCCACAACCCCTGTGATCCCTTTCCAGTCCCCTCTAGCATGTAGGTGAAGTCAGCAGTATATATATATATATATATATATATATTTATATATATGCTGTGTAAAGTTACTGTATACAGGGGCTGTATCCCTTACACAGTTAGTTTATGTAATGTATGTATATTGAGAACTATCTCTGGGCACTGGTTTTTTACCACAGAAACAATGTAGCCACATATATCTTATATTGTTTTATTCAGAAGGAGTTACTGAATCATTTTTTGGGTGAATTACTGCAATACTCCGAAGCATATCTGTGAAAAAAGCAGAACAGCTAACATATCTGATTAAAAGAAATGCATTTTCAATTTTGTTGTTATACATTCCATCAAATTTCACCAATATTTGCTGCAGCCAAAATTATCATCGCACCCATCAAAGGATACCTCAGGGGGTGTAGTTTACTAAATGAAGCCATTTTTGGCGGGAATTTGACAATCTCTTTACCTCAGACTTCATTGTAAGTGGCCTACGCTGGAAAATACAAGCATGTGAATTATGCTCTGTGAAAGCTCAATTATTGACAACTTTCTCTGGACATTGGTTTTCACTACAGAAACAATGTAGCCACATATATCTTATATCGTTTTTGCTCAGAAGGAGTTACTGCATCATTTTTGGGGTGAATTACTACAATACTCCAAAACGTATCTGTGAAAAAGCTGAACAGCTGACATATCTGAATAAAAGAAATGAATTTTTCATTTTGTTGTTATACATTCTATCAAATTTCACCAATAATCTCTGCAGCCAAAATTATCAATGCATTCATCCAAGCGTACCTCAGGGGGTGTAGTTTACTAAATAAAGTCTTTTTTGGTTGGAATTTGACAATCTCTTTACCTCAGGCTTCATTGTAAGCAGCCTACACTGGAAAATACAAGCATGTGATTTATGCTGTGTGAAAGCTCAATTATTGACAATTTTCCTTGGACACTGCTTCTTACTGCAAAAACAATGTAACCACACATATCTGATATTGTTTTATTTAAAAGGAGTCACTGAATCATTTTTTGGGTAGATTTTCTGCCATATTCCAAAGCATGTCTGTGAAAAAGCAGAAATGTATATATTACCATTGAATTGCAATAGGTAACATTTGATTGGCTGTTGTAAGCTCCGCCCAGTTTTCTGAATTTTAACTCCAGTCACCCAGTCATGGTCTGTGCCAAGTTGTGGGCCTCTGGCTTTAAAACTGTGAGAATGGCAATATTTAAAAAATGTACATTGACGTCAATAGGTGAAATCTGATTGGCTGTTTGTGGCTCCACCCACTTTTGCTAAATTTTGACCGCAGTCACCCAGTGAGTAATTGTGCTAAGTTTGGGATGCCTGGCATTTAAACTGCAATAATAGCAGTAGTTAATCTTTTTTCATTAAGGTCAATAGCTGAAATCTGATTGGCTGTTATTGCCCCACCCCTTTTTCCCCTAAATGTGAACCACAGTCACTCAGTGGCCAACACTTTAAGGTTTGGGAATCCTGGCATTCAAAGTGTCGAAATGGCAGAAGTTTTAATTTCTCCATTGAAAATCAATGAGTGATATATGATTGGTTGTCGGTGGCTCCGCCCACTTTTTCTAACCTTGAAGTGCAAACACCCAGTGAGAACATTTGTAAACTTTGGGGTCCTTGACATCAATAATATGAGAATAGCAGAATTTTAAATGTTCCCATGTAAATAAATCACTGAAATTCAATTGGCTGCTTGTGGCTCCACCCACTTTAAAAATGTCAACCCAAGCCACAACCCAAGCTGCAATTTAAATTTTCCCATATAAAACAAACAGCTGAAATGTGATTGGCTGTCGACGGCTCCGCCCACTTTTCCAAAATTCTAACCATAGTAACCCAGTGACCCATGGTGCCAAGTTTGGGGACTCTGGCTTTAAAACTGTTAGAATGACAGCTTTTACAATTTTCTAATTAAAGTCAATAGGGAAAATCCGATTGGTTGTTTGTGGCTCCGCCCACTTTTGCAGTCCCCAAAATGTGACAGAAATGTTACGTCAACCCCATGACTAAGTGACCCAAGTTTGGTGAGTTTACCTTCACATCTGTCTGATTGGCGAAAGTTTAACATTTTCCAATGAAAGTCTATGGGAAAAAATGGGGTTTTCGGGGGGCCGCCCCAGGGGCACCGAGGGTAAGATCGCTTAACAAAGCACAAGCAACCTGCACGGCTATGGGCCGAAGAAGTGTGCAAAATTTTACACATGCCCTCCTAAAACTCTTAAAACTGTGGCATGAATAGCATTTTAGCATTTCCATGTTAAAAGGATTATTTGCACTGATTAACATTGGGCAGGAGTGGTAGCGAAGGGGAACTGTGGCTGTCTACCATGTGCAACGTTGTGAGTTCGACTCCTGGAGCAGGCATGGGCAACCTGGACGCGGGTTAATGTCCATGGCTGGGACGTTGACTCAAACATCCTGGGGACGAAGCAGTAAACCTCGCACACACCTGCCCAATTTTTTATGTCACAATACTTTCTGACTGATTTTAGCAGGAATTAATTTTTTCCCTTTGGCTGTTGCTAGCTCCGCCCACTTTTTTTTTAACCATTTCAGCCCACGGGTATTTTTCATCTTATGGCCGAGAGGAATTTTCCCATTTCAGCACTCCTCCCTTTCATTCCCCAATAACTTTATCACTACTTATCACAAAGAAATGATCTATACCTTGTTTTTTCCACCACCAATTAGGCTTTCTTTGGGTGGTACATTATGCTAAGAATTATTTTATTCTAAATGCATTTTAACGGAAATAATTAAGAAAAAAATGGAAAAAATCATTATTTTTTAGTTTTCGGCCATTATAGTTTTAAAATACCACATGCTACCGTAATTAAAATCTACACATTTTATTTGCCCATTTGTCCCGGTTATTGCAATGGTAAAATTATATCCCTAGTATAATGTATGGTGACAATATTTTATTTGGAAATAAAGGCACATTTTTTCAGTTTTACATCCATCGCTAATTTTTACCCCATACATTTATAATAATATAGCCTCTCGACATACATTTTTTTTTATTCCCTAAAGTCAGTAGATGTAATTTTACTATTTGGCCACAAGATGTTCCCGCTGAGCAAAATCCTATGTAGCGTACCAAGTACGCTACATAGGAAACAATGTGTTGCTCCATTGTTCCTAGGGAAGTGATGCAGGCTTCAATGGAATCCTGCGGCATGGGTGTCCTGTGGGGAGATTAATGAATGGGAATTTTGCTCCCATTCATTAGTGTAACAATTGTGCGGCGGAAAGCGGTGGAAATCGTCGGCAGAAGGAAGTGCGGCGGCTCTATCTAAGAATAAACACTGTCTTTGAACAAAAACAGTGTTTATTCTCGGTGGACACATACGGATTGGCACAGGTGACTTTTGTCCCCTGCAGCCAAGCCCCCCTGTTGCTGGCAACATCGCGATTGTGACCATCTGCCCGCATGATCAGCATTATGCCGCTAGTTACCACAGCAATGCCCGCATTCATTTTTTTCTTCTTGAAAGTGAGTGCTTCATGCTGATATCAAAGTCAACAATACAAGCGAGAGCAAAAATGCAAATGCAGACGCATACAGGTTTATTAATTTTGCGGCAAAATCTGGACATGCACCGCACAGGACTCACATGACAGGCAAGTTGAAAATGCAAAAGATACTGCTTAATTGCCTCGAGATAAGTAAATCCTATGCCGCAGTTGTAGCCACTTGTCTCGGAAGTGGCATAGTATTTACACTGCTGGATTTCAACGGTACTGTTTCAATCGACTGTGCACACTGCTGGTGAATCGGCTGTGGTAAATCAAGGTATTGTGTATTTTTTTATGCATAATTCTACTTGTAGTTTTGTACACATATAGAAATCCTGCCCAGCCCTCCCATTATTCAGGGGGGAAAAACACATAGAAATGCATACAAAAGTGTGCAAAAATGAGCTGAAACACGCTTGCGTTTTTAAAGTCCATTTATGTGCGATCCCAAACGCACCTGATGTGAACGAGGCCTTAATGAATCGGTAAGGAGCCGAGGTTAATTGGCTCCCTACCATGTGGTCGCTGTGAGCCAATCACTGTGATCACTAGATAGAAAGCAACAAAGTTGCAATCTCTTGCACTCTCTCCAGCTTTCTCCACCAGTCTGCAGTGATCTCTGGACAGAGAGAGCTGTAGCTGCTGTTTGACTGTGTCTCACAGACAGCGTTACAGTGTAAAAACACATTTATTCACATAATTTCACCCCACAACTCACCCCACAACCCCTGTGATCCCTTTCCAGTCACCTCTAGCATGTAGGTGAAGTCAGCAGTATATATATATATATATATATATATATATATATATATATATATATATATATATATTTATATATTTATATATATGCTGTGTAAAGTTACTGTATACAGGGGCTGTATCCCTTACACAGTTAGTTTATGTAATGTATGTATATTGAGAACTATCTCTGGGCACTGGTTTTTTACCACAGAAACAATGTAGCCACATATATCTTATATTGTTTTATTCAGAAGGAGTTACTGAATCATTTTTTGGGTGAATTACTGCAATACTCCGAAGCATATCTGTGAAAAAAGCAGAACAGCTAACATATCTGATTAAAAGAAATGCATTTTCAATTTTGTTGTTATACATTCCATCAAATTTCACCAATATTTGCTGCAGCCAAAATTATCATCGCACCCATCAAAGGATACCTCAGGGGGTGTAGTTTACTAAATGAAGCCATTTTTGGCGGGAATTTGACAATCTCTTTACCTCAGACTTCATTGTAAGTGGCCTACGCTGGAAAATACAAGCATGTGAATTATGCTCTGTGAAAGCTCAATTATTGACAACTTTCTCTGGACATTGGTTTTCACTACAGAAACAATGTAGCCACATATATCTTATATCGTTTTTGCTCAGAAGGAGTTACTGCATCATTTTTGGGGTGAATTACTACAATACTCCAAAACGTATCTGTGAAAAAGCTGAACAGCTGACATATCTGAATAAAAGAAATGAATTTTTCATTTTGTTGTTATACATTCTATCAAATTTCACCAATAATCTCTGCAGCCAAAATTATCAATGCATTCATCCAAGCGTACCTCAGGGGGTGTAGTTTACTAAATAAAGTCTTTTTTGGTTGGAATTTGACAATCTCTTTACCTCAGGCTTCATTGTAAGCAGCCTACACTGGAAAATACAAGCATGTGATTTATGCTGTGTGAAAGCTCAATTATTGACAATTTTCCTTGGACACTGCTTCTTACTGCAAAAACAATGTAACCACACATATCTGATATTGTTTTATTTAAAAGGAGTCACTGAATCATTTTTTGGGTAGATTTTCTGCCATATTCCAAAGCATGTCTGTGAAAAAGCAGAAATGTATATATTACCATTGAATTGCAATAGGTAACATTTGATTGGCTGTTGTAAGCTCCGCCCAGTTTTCTGAATTTTAACTCCAGTCACCCAGTCATGGTCTGTGCCAAGTTGTGGGCCTCTGGCTTTAAAATTGTGAGAATGGCAATATTTAAAAAATGTACATTGACGTCAATAGGTGAAATCTGATTGGCTGTTTGTGGCTCCACCCACTTTTGCTAAATTTTGACCGCAGTCACCCAGTGAGTAATTGTGCTAAGTTTGGGATGCCTGGCATTTAAACTGCAATAATAGCAGTAGTTAATCTTTTTTCATTAAGGTCAATAGCTGAAATCTGATTGGCTGTTATTGCCCCACCCCTTTTTTCCCCTAAATGTGAACCACAGTCACTCAGTGGCCAACACTTTAAGGTTTGGGAATCCTGGCATTCAAAGTGTCGAAATGGCAGAAGTTTTAATTTCTCCATTGAAAATCAATGAGTGATATATGATTGGTTGTCGGTGGCTCTGCCCACTTTTTCTAACCTTGAAGTGCAAACACCCAGTGAGAACATTTGTAAACTTTGGGGTCCTTGACATCAATAATATGAGAATAGCAGAATTTTAAATGTTCCCATGTAAATAAATCACTGAAATTCAATTGGCTGCTTGTGGCTCCGCCCACTTTAAAAATGTCAACCCAAGCCACAACCCAAGCTGCAATTTAAATTTTCCCATATAAAACAAACAGCTGAAATGTGATTGGCTGTCGACGGCTCCGCCCACTTTTCCAAAATTCTAACCATAGTAACCCAGTGACCCATGGTGCCAAGTTTGGGGACTCTGGCTTTAAAACTGTTAGAATGACAGCTTTTACAATTTTCTAATTAAAGTCAATAGGGAAAATCCGATTGGTTGTTTGTGGCTCCGCCCACTTTTGCAGTCCCCAAAATGTGACAGAAATGTTACGTCAACCCCATGACTAAGTGACCCAAGTTTGGTGAGTTTACCTTCACATCTGTCTGATTGGCGAAAGTTTAACATTTTCCAATGAAAGTCTATGGGAAAAAATGGGGTTTTCGGGGGGCCGCCCCAGGGGCACCGAGGGTAAGATCGCTTAACAAAGCACAAGCAACCTGCACGGCTATGGGCCGAAGAAGTGTGCAAAATTTTACACATGCCCTCCTAAAACTCTTAAAACTGTGGCATGAATAGCATTTTAGCATTTCCATGTTAAAAGGATTATTTGCACTGATTAACATTGGGCAGGAGTGGTAGCGAAGGGGAACTGTGGCTGTCTACCATGTGCAACGTTGTGAGTTCGACTCCTGGAGCAGGCATGGGCAACCTGGACGCGGGTTAATGTCCATGGCTGGGACGTTGACTCAAACATCCTGGGGACGAAGCAGTAAACCTCGCACACACCTGCCCAATTTTTTATGTCACAATACTTTCTGACTGATTTTAGCAGGAATTAATTTTTTCCCTTTGGCTGTTGCTAGCTCCGCCCACTTTTTTTTTAACCATTTCAGCCCACGGGTATTTTTCATCTTATGGCCGAGAGGAATTTTCCCATTTCAGCACTCCTCCCTTTCATTCCCCAATAACTTTATCACTACTTATCACAAAGAAATGATCTATACCTTGTTTTTTCCACCACCAATTAGGCTTTCTTTGGGTGGTACATTATGCTAAGAATTATTTTATTCTAAATGCATTTTAACGGAAATAATTAAGAAAAAAATGGAAAAAATCATTATTTTTTAGTTTTCGGCCATTATAGTTTTAAAATACCACATGCTACCGTAATTAAAATCTACACATTTTATTTGCCCATTTGTCCCGGTTATTGCAATGGTAAAATTATATCCCTAGTATAATGTATGGTGACAATATTTTATTTGGAAATAAAGGCACATTTTTTCAGTTTTACATCCATCGCTAATTTTTACCCCATACATTTATAATAATATAGCCTCTCGACATACATTTTTTTTTATTCCCTAAAGTCAGTAGATGTAATTTTACTATTTGGCCACAAGATGTTCCCGCTGAGCAAAATCCTATGTAGCGTACCAAGTACGCTACATAGGAAACAATGTGTTGCTCCATTGTTCCTAGGGAAGTGATGCAGGCTTCAATGGAATCCTGCGGCATGGGTGTCCTGTGGGGAGATTAATGAATGGGAATTTTGCTCCCATTCATTAGTGTAACAATTGTGCGGCGGAAAGCGGTGGAAATCGTCGGCAGAAGGAAGTGCGGCGGCTCTATCTAAGAATAAACACTGTCTTTGAACAAAAACAGTGTTTATTCTCGGTGGACACATACGGATTGGCACAGGTGACTTTTGTCCCCTGCAGCCAAGCCCCCCTGTTGCTGGCAACATCGCGATTGTGACCATCTGCCCGCATGATCACGCGCAAGCACACCCCCCCCCCCCCACAAACTGCAAGGACGTGACTAGCGCGTCCCTGCGGCTGTAGCAGCTGCTGCTGGGGACGTGAAGCTCACGTCCGCGTGGAATAAATGGTTAAAATAAGCTTATCGCAGTGAATTTGAGATTAAGGGTCTGATATATGAAAGGCTGATAATTTTGCTGTGCGCAATTTCACTGGTCCTAACGTCAGCATTATGCCGCTAGTTACCACAGCAATGCCCGCATTCATTTTTTTCTTCTTGAAAGTGAGTGCTTCATGCTGATATCAAAGTCAACAATACAAGCGAGAGCAAAAATGCAAATGCAGACGCATACAGGTTTATTAATTTTGCGGCAAAATCTGGACATGCACCGCACAGGACTCACATGACAGGCAAGTTGAAAATGCAAAAGATACTGCTTAATTGCCTCGAGATAAGTAAATCCTATGCCGCAGTTGTAGCCACTTGTCTCGGAAGTGGCATAGTATTTACACTGCTGGATTTCAACGGTACTGTTTCAATCGACTGTGCACACTGCTGGTGAATCGGCTGTGGTAAATCAAGGTATTGTGTATTTTTTTATGCATAATTCTACTTGTAGTTTTGTACACATATAGAAATCCTGCCCAGCCCTCCCATTATTCAGGGGGGAAAAACACATAGAAATGCATACAAAAGTGTGCAAAAATGAGCTGAAACCCGCTTGCGTTTTTAAAGTCCATTTATGTGCGATCCCAAACGCACCTGATGTGAACGAGGCCTTAATGAATCGGTAAGGAGCCGAGGTTAATTGGCTCCCTACCATGTGGTCGCTGTGAGCCAATCACTGTGATCACTAGATAGAAAGCAACAAAGTTGCAATCTCTTGCACTCTCTCCAGCTTTCTCCACCAGTCTGCAGTGATCTCTGGACAGAGAGAGCTGTAGCTGCTGTTTGACTGTGTCTCACAGACAGCGTTACAGTGTAAAAACACATTTATTCACATAATTTCACCCCACAACTCACCCCACAACCCCTGTGATCCCTTTCCAGTCACCTCTAGCATGTAGGTGAAGTCAGCAGTATATATATATATATATATATATATATATATATATATATATATATATATATATATATATATATATATATATATATATATATATATTTATATATATGCTGTGTAAAGTTACTGTATACAGGGGCTGTATCCCTTACACAGTTAGTTTATGTAATGTATGTATATTGAGAACTATCTCTGGGCACTGGTTTTTTACCACAGAAACAATGTAGCCACATATATCTTATATTGTTTTATTCAGAAGGAGTTACTGAATCATTTTTTGGGTGAATTACTGCAATACTCCGAAGCATATCTGTGAAAAAAGCAGAACAGCTAACATATCTGATTAAAAGAAATGCATTTTCAATTTTGTTGTTATACATTCCATCAAATTTCACCAATATTTGCTGCAGCCAAAATTATCATCGCACCCATCAAAGGATACCTCAGGGGGTGTAGTTTACTAAATGAAGCCATTTTTGGCGGGAATTTGACAATCTCTTTACCTCAGACTTCATTGTAAGTGGCCTACGCTGGAAAATACAAGCATGTGAATTATGCTCTGTGAAAGCTCAATTATTGACAACTTTCTCTGGACATTGGTTTTCACTACAGAAACAATGTAGCCACATATATCTTATATCGTTTTTGCTCAGAAGGAGTTACTGCATCATTTTTGGGGTGAATTACTACAATACTCCAAAACGTATCTGTGAAAAAGCTGAACAGCTGACATATCTGAATAAAAGAAATGAATTTTTCATTTTGTTGTTATACATTCTATCAAATTTCACCAATAATCTCTGCAGCCAAAATTATCAATGCATTCATCCAAGCGTACCTCAGGGGGTGTAGTTTACTAAATAAAGTCTTTTTTGGTTGGAATTTGACAATCTCTTTACCTCAGGCTTCATTGTAAGCAGCCTACACTGGAAAATACAAGCATGTGATTTATGCTGTGTGAAAGCTCAATTATTGACAATTTTCCTTGGACACTGCTTCTTACTGCAAAAACAATGTAACCACACATATCTGATATTGTTTTATTTAAAAGGAGTCACTGAATCATTTTTTGGGTAGATTTTCTGCCATATTCCAAAGCATGTCTGTGAAAAAGCAGAAATGTATATATTACCATTGAATTGCAATAGGTAACATTTGATTGGCTGTTGTAAGCTCCGCCCAGTTTTCTGAATTTTAACTCCAGTCACCCAGTCATGGTCTGTGCCAAGTTGTGGGCCTCTGGCTTTAAAATTGTGAGAATGGCAATATTTAAAAAATGTACATTGACGTCAATAGGTGAAATCTGATTGGCTGTTTGTGGCTCCACCCACTTTTGCTAAATTTTGACCGCAGTCACCCAGTGAGTAATTGTGCTAAGTTTGGGATGCCTGGCATTTAAACTGCAATAATAGCAGTAGTTAATCTTTTTTCATTAAGGTCAATAGCTGAAATCTGATTGGCTGTTATTGCCCCACCCCTTTTTTCCCCTAAATGTGAACCACAGTCACTCAGTGGCCAACACTTTAAGGTTTGGGAATCCTGGCATTCAAAGTGTCGAAATGGCAGAAGTTTTAATTTCTCCATTGAAAATCAATGAGTGATATATGATTGGTTGTCGGTGGCTCTGCCCACTTTTTCTAACCTTGAAGTGCAAACACCCAGTGAGAACATTTGTAAACTTTGGGGTCCTTGACATCAATAATATGAGAATAGCAGAATTTTAAATGTTCCCATGTAAATAAATCACTGAAATTCAATTGGCTGCTTGTGGCTCCGCCCACTTTAAAAATGTCAACCCAAGCCACAACCCAAGCTGCAATTTAAATTTTCCCATATAAAACAAACAGCTGAAATGTGATTGGCTGTCGACGGCTCCGCCCACTTTTCCAAAATTCTAACCATAGTAACCCAGTGACCCATGGTGCCAAGTTTGGGGACTCTGGCTTTAAAACTGTTAGAATGACAGCTTTTACAATTTTCTAATTAAAGTCAATAGGGAAAATCCGATTGGTTGTTTGTGGCTCCGCCCACTTTTGCAGTCCCCAAAATGTGACAGAAATGTTACGTCAACCCCATGACTAAGTGACCCAAGTTTGGTGAGTTTACCTTCACATCTGTCTGATTGGCGAAAGTTTAACATTTTCCAATGAAAGTCTATGGGAAAAAATGGGGTTTTCGGGGGGCCGCCCCAGGGGCACCGAGGGTAAGATCGCTTAACAAAGCACAAGCAACCTGCACGGCTATGGGCCGAAGAAGTGTGCAAAATTTTACACATGCCCTCCTAAAACTCTTAAAACTGTGGCATGAATAGCATTTTAGCATTTCCATGTTAAAAGGATTATTTGCACTGATTAACATTGGGCAGGAGTGGTAGCGAAGGGGAACTGTGGCTGTCTACCATGTGCAACGTTGTGAGTTCGACTCCTGGAGCAGGCATGGGCAACCTGGACGCGGGTTAATGTCCATGGCTGGGACGTTGACTCAAACATCCTGGGGACGAAGCAGTAAACCTCACACACACCTGCCCAATTTTTTATGTCACAATACTTTCTGACTGATTTTAGCAGCAATTAATTTTTTCCCTTTGGCTGTTGCTAGCTCCGCCCACTTTTTTTAACCATTTCAGCCCACGGGTATTTTTCATCTTATGGCCGAGAGGAATTTTCCCATTTCAGCACTCCTCCCTTTCATTCCCCAATAACTTTATCACTACTTATCACAAAGAAATGATCTATACCTTGTTTTTTCCACCACCAATTAGGCTTTCTTTGGGTGGTACAGTATGCTAAGAATTATTTTATTCTAAATGCATTTTAACGGAAATAATTAAGAAAAAAATGGAAAAAATCATTATTTTTTAGTTTTCGGCCATTATAGTTTTAAAATACCACATGCTACCATAATTAAAATCTACACATTTTATTTGCCCATTTGTCCCGGTTATTGCAATGGTAAAATTATATCCCTAGTATAATGTATGGTGACAATATTTTATTTGGAAATAAAGGTACATTTTTTCAGTTTTACATCCATCGCTAATTTTTACCCCATACATTTATAATAATATAGCCTCTCGACATACATTTTTTTTATTCCCTAAAGTCAGTAGATGTAATTTTACTATTTGGCCACAAGATGTTCCCGCTGAGCAAAATCCTATGTAGCGTACCAAGTACGCTACATAGGAAACAATGTGTTGCTCCATTGTTCCTAGGGAAGTGATGCAGGCTTCAATGGAATCCTGCGGCATGGGTGTCCTGTGGGGAGATTAATGAATGGGAATTTTGCTCCCATTCATTAGTGTAACAATTGTGCGGCGGAAAGCGGTGGAAATCGTCGGCAGAAGGAAGTGCGGCGGCTCTATCTAAGAATAAACACTGTCTTTGAACAAAAACAGTGTTTATTCTCGGTGGACACATACGGATTGGCACAGGTGACTTTTGTCCCCTGCAGCCAAGCCCCCCTGTTGCTGGCAACATCGCGATTGTGACCATCTGCCCGCATGATCACGTGCAAACACCCCCCCCCCCCCCCACAAACTGCAAGGACGTGACTAGCGCGTCCCTGCGGCTGTAGCAGCTGCTGCTGGGGACGTGAAGCTCACGTCCGCGTGGCATAAATGGTTAAAATAAGCTTATCGCAGTGAATTTGAGATTAAGGGTCTGATATATGAAAGGCTGATAATTTTGCTGTGCGCAATTTCACTGGTCCTAACGTCAGCATTATGCCGCTAGTTACCACAGCAATGCCCGCATTCATTTTTTTCTTCTTGAAAGTGAGTGCTTCATGCTGATATCAAAGTCAACAATACAAGCGAGAGCAAAAATGCAAATGCAGACGCATACAGGTTTATTAATTTTGCGGCAAAATCTGGACATGCACCGCACAGGACTCACATGACAGGCAAGTTGAAAATGCAAAAGATACTGCTTAATTGCCTCGAGATAAGTAAATCCTATGCCGCAGTTGTAGCCACTTGTCTCGGAAGTGGCATAGTATTTACACTGCTGGATTTCAACGGTACTGTTTCAATCGACTGTGCACACTGCTGGTGAATCGGCTGTGGTAAATCAAGGTATTGTGTATTTTTTTATGCATAATTCTACTTGTAGTTTTGTACACATATAGAAATCCTGCCCAGCCCTCCCATTATTCAGGGGGGAAAAACACATAGAAATGCATACAAAAGTGTGCAAAAATGAGCTGAAACACGCTTGCGTTTTTAAAGTCCATTTATGTGCGATCCCAAACGCACCTGATGTGAACGAGGCCTTAATGAATCGGTAAGGAGCCGAGGTTAATTGGCTCCCTACCATGTGGTCGCTGTGAGCCAATCACTGTGATCACTAGATAGAAAGCAACAAAGTTGCAATCTCTTGCACTCTCTCCAGCTTTCTCCACCAGTCTGCAGTGATCTCTGGACAGAGAGAGCTGTAGCTGCTGTTTGACTGTGTCTCACAGACAGCGTTACAGTGTAAAAACACATTTATTCACATAATTTCACCCCACAACCCCTGTGATCCCTTTCCAGTCACCTCTAGCATGTAGGTGAAGTCAGCAGTATATATATATATATATATATATATATATATATATATATATATATATATATATATATATATTTATATATATGCTGTGTAAAGTTACTGTATACAGGGGCTGTATCCCTTACACAGTTAGTTTATGTAATGTATGTATATTGAGAACTATCTCTGGGCACTGGTTTTTTACCACAGAAACAATGTAGCCACATATATCTTATATTGTTTTATTCAGAAGGAGTTACTGAATCATTTTTTGGGTGAATTACTGCAATACTCCGAAGCATATCTGTGAAAAAAGCAGAACAGCTAACATATCTGATTAAAAGAAATGCATTTTCAATTTTGTTGTTATACATTCCATCAAATTTCACCAATAATTGCTGCAGCCAAAATTATCATCGCACCCATCAAAGGATACCTCAGGGGGTGTAGTTTACTAAATGAAGCCATTTTTGGCGGGAATTTGACAATCTCTTTACCTCAGACTTCATTGTAAGTGGCCTACGCTGGAAAATACAAGCATGTGAATTATGCTCTGTGAAAGCTCAATTATTGACAACTTTCTCTGGACATTGGTTTTCACTACAGAAACAATGTAGCCACATATATCTTATATCGTTTTTGCTCAGAAGGAGTTACTGCATCATTTTTGGGGTGAATTACTACAATACTCCAAAACGTATCTGTGAAAAAGCTGAACAGCTGACATATCTGAATAAAAGAAATGAACTTTTCATTTTGTTGTTATACATTCTATCAAATTTCACCAATAATTTCTGCAGCCAAAATTATCAATGCATTCATCCAAGCGTACCTCAGGGGGTGTAGTTTACTAAATAAAGTCTTTTTTGGTTGGAATTTGACAATCTCTTTACCTCAGGCTTCATTGTAAGCAGCCTACACTGGAAAATACAAGCATGTGATTTATGCTGTGTGAAAGCTCAATTATTGACAATTTTCCTTGGACACTGCTTCTTACTGCAAAAACAATGTAACCACACATATCTGATATTGTTTTATTTAAAAGGAGTCACTGAATTATTTTTTGGGTAGATTTTCTGCCATATTCCAAAGCATGTCTGTGAAAAAGCAGAAATGTATATATTACCATTGAATTGCAATAGGTAACATTTGATTGGCTGTTGTAAGCTCCGCCCAGTTTTCTGAATTTTAACTCCAGTCACCCAGTCATGGTCTGTGCCAAGTTGTGGGCCTCTGGCTTTAAAACTGTGAGAATGGCAATATTTAAAAAATGTACATTGACGTCAATAGGTGAAATCTGATTGGCTGTTTGTGGCTCCACCCACTTTTGCTAAATTTTGACCGCAGTCACCCAGTGAGTAATTGTGCTAAGTTTGGGATGCCTGGCATTTAAACTGCAATAATAGCAGTAGTTAATCTTTTTTCATTAAGGTCAATAGCTGAAATCTGATTGGCTGTTATTGCCCCACCCCTTTTTTCCCCTAAATGTGAACCACAGTCACTCAGTGGCCAACACTTTAAGGTTTGGGAATCCTGGCATTCAAAGTGTCGAAATGGCAGAAGTTTTAATTTCTCCATTGAAAATCAATGAGTGATATATGATTGGTTGTCGGTGGCTCCGCCCACTTTTTCTAACCTTGAAGTGCAAACACCCAGTGAGAACATTTGTAGACTTTGGGGTCCTTGACATCAATAATATGAGAATAGCAGAATTTTAAATGTTCCCATGTAAATAAATCACTGAAATTCAATTGGCTGCTTGTGGCTCTGCCCACTTTAAAAATGTCAACCCAAGCCACAACCCAAGCTGCAATTTAAATGTTCCCATATAAAACAAACAGCTGAAATGTGATTGGCTGTCGACGGCTCCGCCCACTTTTCCAAAATTCTAACCATAGTAACCCAGTGACCCATGGTGCCAAGTTTGGGGACTCTGGCTTTAAAACTGTTAGAATGACAGCTTTTACAATTTTCTAATTAAAGTCAATAGGGAAAATCCGATTGGTTGTTTGTGGCTCCGCCCACTTTTGCAGTCCCCAAAATGTGACAGAAATGTTACGTCAACCCCATGACTAAGTGACCCAAGTTTGGTGAGTTTACCTTCACATCTGTCTGATTGGCGAAAGTTTAACATTTTCCAATGAAAGTCTATGGGAAAAAATGGGGTTTTCGGGGGGCCGCCCCAGGGGCACCGAGGGTAAGATCGCTTAACAGAGCACAAGCAACCTGCACGGCTATGGGCCGAAGAAGTGTGCAAAATTTTACACATGCCCTCCTAAAACTCTTAAAACTGTGGCATGAATAGCATTTTAGCATTTCCATGTTAAAAGGATTATTTGCACTGATTAACATTGGGCAGATTGGGCAGGAGTGGTAGCGAAGGGGAACTGTGGCTGTCTACCATGTGCAACGTTGTGAGTTCGACTCCTGGAGCAGGCATGGGCAACCTGGACGCGGGTTAATGTCCATGGCTGGGACGTTGACTCAAACATCCTGGGGACGAAGCAGTAAACCTCACACACACCTGCCCAATTTTTTATGTCACAATACTTTCTGACTGATTTTAGCAGCAATTAATTTTTTCCCTTTGGCTGTTGCTAGCTCCGCCCACTTTTTTTAACCATTTCAGCCCACGGGTATTTTTCATCTTATGGCCGAGAGGAATTTTCCCATTTCAGCACTCCTCCCTTTCATTCCCCAATAACTTTATCACTACTTATCACAAAGAAATGATCTATACCTTGTTTTTTCCACCACCAATTAGGCTTTCTTTGGGTGGTACATTATGCTAAGAATTATTTTATTCTAAATGCATTTTAACGGAAATAATTAAGAAAAAAATGGAAAAAATCATTATTTTTTAGTTTTCGGCCATTATAGTTTTAAAATACCACATGCTACCGTAATTAAAATCTACACATTTTATTTGCCCATTTGTCCCGGTTATTGCAATGGTAAAATTATATCCCTAGTATAATGTATGGTGACAATATTTTATTTGGAAATAAAGGTACATTTTTTCAGTTTTACATCCATCGCTAATTTTTACCCCATACATTTATAATAATATAGCCTCTCGACATACATTTTTTTTTATTCCCTAAAGTCAGTAGATGTAATTTTACTATTTGGCCACAAGATGTTCCCGCTGAGCAAAATCCTATGTAGCGTACCAAGTACGCTACATAGGAAACAATGTGTTGCTCCATTGTTCCTAGGGAAGTGATGCAGGCTTCAATGGAATCCTGCGGCATGGGTGTCCTGTGGGGAGATTAATGAATGGGAATTTTGCTCCCATTCATTAGTGTAACAATTGTGCGGCGGAAAGCGGTGGAAATCGTCGGCAGAAGGAAGTGCGGCGGCTCTATCTAAGAATAAACACTGTCTTTGAACAAAAACAGTGTTTATTCTCGGTGGACACATACGGATTGGCACAGGTGACTTTTGTCCCCTGCAGCCAAGCCCCCCTGTTGCTGGCAACATCGCGATTGTGACCATCTGCCCGCATGATCACGCGCAAACACCCCCCTTCCCCCCCCCACAAACTGCAGGGACGTGACTAGCGCGTCCCTGGGCTGTAGCAGCTGCTGCTGGGGACGTGAAGCTCACGTCCGCGTGGCATAAATGGTTAAAATAAGCTTATCGCAGTGAATTTGAGATTAAGGGTCTGATATATGAAAGGCTGATAATTTTGCTGTGCGCAATTTCACTGGTCCTAACGTCAGCATTATGCCGCTAGTTACCACAGCAATGCCCGCATTCATTTTTTTCTTCTTGAAAGTGAGTGCTTCATGCTGATATCAAAGTCAACAATACAAGCGAGAGCAAAAATGCAAATGCAGACGCATACAGGTTTATTAATTTTGCGGCAAAATCTGGACATGCACCGCACAGGACTCACATGACAGGCAAGTTGAAAATGCAAAAGATACTGCTTAATTGCCTCGAGATAAGTAAATCCTATGCCGCAGTTGTAGCCACTTGTCTCGGAAGTGGCATAGTATTTACACTGCTGGATTTCAACGGTACTGTTTCAATCGACTGTGCACACTGCTGGTGAATCGGCTGTGGTAAATCAAGGTATTGTGTATTTTTTTATGCATAATTCTACTTGTAGTTTTGTACACATATAGAAATCCTGCCCAGCCCTCCCATTATTCAGGGGGGAAAAACACATAGAAATGCATACAAAAGTGTGCAAAAATGAGCTGAAACACGCTTGCGTTTTTAAAGTCCATTTATGTGCGATCCCAAACGCACCTGATGTGAACGAGGCCTTAATGAATCGGTAAGGAGCCGAGGTTAATTGGCTCCCTACCATGTGGTCGCTGTGAGCCAATCACTGTGATCACTAGATAGAAAGCAACAAAGTTGCAATCTCTTGCACTCTCTCCAGCTTTCTCCACCAGTCTGCAGTGATCTCTGGACAGAGAGAGCTGTAGCTGCTGTTTGACTGTGTCTCACAGACAGCGTTACAGTGTAAAAACACATTTATTCACATAATTTCACCCCACAACTCACCCCACAACCCCTGTGATCCCTTTCCAGTCACCTCTAGCATGTAGGTGAAGTCAGCAGTATATATATATATATATATATATATATATATATATATATATATATATTTATATATTTATATATATGCTGTGTAAAGTTACTGTATACAGGGGCTGTATCCCTTACACAGTTAGTTTATGTAATGTATGTATATTGAGAACTATCTCTGGGCACTGGTTTTTTACCACAGAAACAATGTAGCCACATATATCTTATATTGTTTTATTCAGAAGGAGTTACTGAATCATTTTTTGGGTGAATTACTGCAATACTCCGAAGCATATCTGTGAAAAAAGCAGAACAGCTAACATATCTGATTAAAAGAAATGCATTTTCAATTTTGTTGTTATACATTCCATCAAATTTCACCAATATTTGCTGCAGCCAAAATTATCATCGCACCCATCAAAGGATACCTCAGGGGGTGTAGTTTACTAAATTAAGCCATTTTTGGCGGGAATTTGACAATCTCTTTACCTCAGACTTCATTGTAAGTGGCCTACGCTGGAAAATACAAGCATGTGAATTATGCTCTGTGAAAGCTCAATTATTGACAACTTTCTCTGGACATTGGTTTTCACTACAGAAACAATGTAGCCACATATATCTTATATCGTTTTTGCTCAGAAGGAGTTACTGCATCATTTTTGGGGTGAATTACTACAATACTCCAAAACGTATCTGTGAAAAAGCTGAACAGCTGACATATCTGAATAAAAGAAATGAATTTTTCATTTTGTTGTTATACATTCTATCAAATTTCACCAATAATCTCTGCAGCCAAAATTATCAATGCATTCATCCAAGCGTACCTCAGGGGGTGTAGTTTACTAAATAAAGTCTTTTTTGGTTGGAATTTGACAATCTCTTTACCTCAGGCTTCATTGTAAGCAGCCTACACTGGAAAATACAAGCATGTGATTTATGCTGTGTGAAAGCTCAATTATTGACAATTTTCCTTGGACACTGCTTCTTACTGCAAAAACAATGTAACCACACATATCTGATATTGTTTTATTTAAAAGGAGTCACTGAATCATTTTTTGGGTAGATTTTCTGCCATATTCCAAAGCATGTCCGTGAAAAAGCAGAAATGTATATATTACCATTGAATTGCAATAGGTAATATTTGATTGGCTGTTGTAAGCTCCGCCCAGTTTTCTGAATTTTAACTCCAGTCACCCAGTCATGGTCTGTGCCAAGTTGTGGGCCTCTGGCTTTAAAACTGTGAGAATGGCAATATTTAAAAAATGTACATTGACGTCAATAGGTGAAATCTGATTGGCTGTTTGTGGCTCCACCCACTTTTGCTAAATTTTGACCGCAGTCACCCAGTGAGTAATTGTGCTAAGTTTGGGATGCCTGGCATTTAAACTGCAATAATAGCAGTAGTTAATCTTTTTTCATTAAGGTCAATAGCTGAAATCTGATTGGCTGTTATTGCCCCACCCCTTTTTTCCCCTAAATGTGAACCACAGTCACTCAGTGGCCAACACTTTAAGGTTTGGGAATCCTGGCATTCAAAGTGTCGAAATGGCAGAAGTTTTAATTTCTCCATTGAAAATCAATGAGTGATATATGATTGGTTGTCGGTGGCTCCGCCCACTTTTTCTAACCTTGAAGTGCAAACACCCAGTGAGAACATTTGTAAACTTTGGGGTCCTTGACATCAATAATATGAGAATAGCAGAATTTTAAATGTTCCCATGTAAATAAATCACTGAAATTCAATTGGCTGCTTGTGGCTCCGCCCACTTTAAAAATGTCAACCCAAGCCACAACCCAAGCTGCAATTTAAATTTTCCCATATAAAACAAACAGCTGAAATGTGATTGGCTGTCGACGGCTCCGCCCACTTTTCCAAAATTCTAACCATAGTAACCCAGTGACCCATGGTGCCAAGTTTGGGGACTCTGGCTTTAAAACTGTTAGAATGACAGCTTTTACAATTTTCTAATTAAAGTCAATAGGGAAAATCCGATTGGTTGTTTGTGGCTCCGCCCACTTTTGCAGTCCCCAAAATGTGACAGAAATGTTACGTCAACCCCATGACTAAGTGACCCAAGTTTGGTGAGTTTACCTTCACATCTGTCTGATTGGCGAAAGTTTAACATTTTCCAATGAAAGTCTATGGGAAAAAATGGGGTTTTCGGGGGGCCGCCCCAGGGGCACCGAGGGTAAGATCGCTTAACAAAGCACAAGCAACCTGCACGGCTATGGGCCGAAGAAGTGTGCAAAATTTTACACATGCCCTCCTAAAACTCTTAAAACTGTGGCATGAATAGCATTTTAGCATTTCCATGTTAAAAGGATTATTTGCACTGATTAACATTGGGCAGGAGTGGTAGCGAAGGGGAACTGTGGCTGTCTACCATGTGCAACGTTGTGAGTTCGACTCCTGGAGCAGGCATGGGCAACCTGGACGCGGGTTAATGTCCATGGCTGGGACGTTGACTCAAACATCCTGGGGACGAAGCAGTAAACCTCGCACACACCTGCCCAATTTTTTATGTCACAATACTTTCTGACTGATTTTAGCAGCAATTAATTTTTTCCCTTTGGCTGTTGCTAGCTCCGCCCACTTTTTTTTTAACCATTTCAGCCCACGGGTATTTTTCATCTTATGGCCGAGAGGAATTTTCCCATTTCAGCACTCCTTCCTTTCATTCCCCAATAACTTTATCACTACTTATCACAAAGAAATGATCTATACCTTGTTTTTTCCACCACCAATTAGGCTTTCTTTGGGTGGTACATTATGCTAAGAATTATTTTATTCTAAATGCATTTTAACGGAAATAATTAAGAAAAAAATGGAAAAAATCATTATTTTTTAGTTTTCGGCCATTATAGTTTTAAAATACCACATGCTACCGTAATTAAAATCTACACATTTTATTTGCCCATTTGTCCCGGTTATTGCAATGGTAAAATTATATCCCTAGTATAATGTATGGTGACAATATTTTATTTGGAAATAAAGGCACATTTTTTCAGTTTTACATCCATCGCTAATTTTTACCCCATACATTTATAATAATATAGCCTCTCGACATACATTTTTTTTTATTCCCTAAAGTCAGTAGATGTAATTTTACTATTTGGCCACAAGATGTTCCCGCTGAGCAAAATCCTATGTAGCGTACCAAGTACGCTACATAGGAAACAATGTGTTGCTCCATTGTTCCTAGGGAAGTGATGCAGGCTTCAATGGAATCCTGCGGCATGGGTGTCCTGTGGGGAGATTAATGAATGGGAATTTTGCTCCCATTCATTAGTGTAACAATTGTGCGGCGGAAAGCGGTGGAAATCGTCGGCAGAAGGAAGTGCGGCGGCTCTATCTAAGAATAAACACTGTCTTTGAACAAAAACAGTGTTTATTCTCGGTGGACACATACGGATTGGCACAGGTGACTTTTGTCCCCTGCAGCCAAGCCCCCCTGTTGCTGGCAACATCGCGATTGTGACCATCTGCCCGCATGATCACGCGCAAGCACACCCCCCCCCCCCACAAACTGCAAGGACGTGACTAGCGCGTCCCTGCGGCTGTAGCAGCTGCTGCTGGGGACGTGAAGCTCACGTCCGCGTGGCATAAATGGTTAAAATAAGCTTATCGCAGTGAATTTGAGATTAAGGGTCTGATATATGAAAGGCTGATAATTTTGCTGTGCGCAATTTCACTGGTCCTAACGTCAGCATTATGCCGCTAGTTACCACAGCAATGCCCGCATTCATTTTTTTCTTCTTGAAAGTGAGTGCTTCATGCTGATATCAAAGTCAACAATACAAGCGAGAGCAAAAATGCAAATGCAGACGCATACAGGTTTATTAATTTTGCGGCAAAATCTGGACATGCACCGCACAGGACTCACATGACAGGCAAGTTGAAAATGCAAAAGATACTGCTTAATTGCCTCGAGATAAGTAAATCCTATGCCGCAGTTGTAGCCACTTGTCTCGGAAGTGGCATAGTATTTACACTGCTGGATTTCAACGGTACTGTTTCAATCGACTGTGCACACTGCTGGTGAATCGGCTGTGGTAAATCAAGGTATTGTGTATTTTTTTATGCATAATTCTACTTGTAGTTTTGTACACATATAGAAATCCTGCCCAGCCCTCCCATTATTCAGGGGGGAAAAACACATAGAAATGCATACAAAAGTGTGCAAAAATGAGCTGAAACACGCTTGCGTTTTTAAAGTCCATTTATGTGCGATCCCAAACGCACCTGATGTGAACGAGGCCTTAATGAATCGGTAAGGAGCCGAGGTTAATTGGCTCCCTACCATGTGGTCGCTGTGAGCCAATCACTGTGATCACTAGATAGAAAGCAACAAAGTTGCAATCTCTTGCACTCTCTCCAGCTTTCTCCACCAGTCTGCAGTGATCTCTGGACAGAGAGAGCTGTAGCTGCTGTTTGACTGTGTCTCACAGACAGCGTTACAGTGTAAAAACACATTTATTCACATAATTTCACCCCACAACCCCTGTGATCCCTCTCCAGTCACCTCTAGCATGTAGGTGAAGTCAGCAGTATATATATATATATATATATATATATATATATATATATATATATATATATATATATATATATATATTTATATATATGCTGTGTAAAGTTACTGTATACAGGGGCTGTATCCCTTACACAGTTAGTTTATGTAATGTATGTATATTGAGAACTATCTCTGGGCACTGGTTTTTTACCACAGAAACAATGTAGCCACATATATCTTATATTGTTTTATTCAGAAGGAGTTACTGAATCATTTTTTGGGTGAATTACTGCAATACTCCGAAGCATATCTGTGAAAAAAGCAGAACAGCTAACATATCTGATTAAAAGAAATGCATTTTCAATTTTGTTGTTATACATTCCATCAAATTTCACCAATAATTGCTGCAGCCAAAATTATCATCGCACCCATCAAAGGATACCTCAGGGGGTGTAGTTTACTAAATGAAGCCATTTTTGGCGGGAATTTGACAATCTCTTTACCTCAGACTTCATTGTAAGTGGCCTACGCTGGAAAATACAAGCATGTGAATTATGCTCTGTGAAAGCTCAATTATTGACAACTTTCTCTGGACATTGGTTTTCACTACAGAAACAATGTAGCCACATATATCTTATATCGTTTTTGCTCAGAAGGAGTTACTGCATCATTTTTGGGGTGAATTACTACAATACTCCAAAACGTATCTGTGAAAAAGCTGAACAGCTGACATATCTGAATAAAAGAAATGAATTTTTCATTTTGTTGTTATACATTCTATCAAATTTCACCAATAATCTCTGCAGCCAAAATTATCAATGCATTCATCCAAGCGTACCTCAGGGGGTGTAGTTTACTAAATAAAGTCTTTTTTGGTTGGAATTTGACAATCTCTTTACCTCAGGCTTCATTGTAAGCAGCCTACACTGGAAAATACAAGCATGTGATTTATGCTGTGTGAAAGCTCAATTATTGACAATTTTCCTTGGACACTGCTTCTTACTGCAAAAACAATGTAACCACACATATCTGATATTGTTTTATTTAAAAGGAGTCACTGAATCATTTTTTGGGTAGATTTTCTGCCATATTCCAAAGCATGTCTGTGAAAAAGCAGAAATGTATATATTACCATTGAATTGCAATAGGTAACATTTGATTGGCTGTTGTAAGCTCCGCCCAGTTTTCTGAATTTTAACTCCAGTCACCCAGTCATGGTCTGTGCCAAGTTGTGGGCCTCTGGCTTTAAAACTGTGAGAATGGCAATATTTAAAAAATGTACATTGACGTCAATAGGTGAAATCTGATTGGCTGTTTGTGGCTCCACCCACTTTTGCTAAATTTTGACCGCAGTCACCCAGTGAGTAATTGTGCTAAGTTTGGGATGCCTGGCATTTAAACTGCAATAATAGCAGTAGTTAATCTTTTTTCATTAAGGTCAATAGCTGAAATCTGATTGGCTGTTATTGCCCCACCCCTTTTTTCCTCTAAATGTGAACCACAGTCACTCAGTGGCCAACACTTTAAGGTTTGGGAATCCTGGCATTCAAAGTGTCGAAATGGCAGAAGTTTTAATTTCTCCATTGAAAATCAATGAGTGATATATGATTGGTTGTCGGTGGCTCCGCCCACTTTTTCTAACCTTGAAGTGCAAACACCCAGTGAGAACATTTGTAAACTTTGGGGTCCTTGACATCAATAATATGAGAATAGCAGAATTTTAAATGTTCCCATGTAAATAAATCACTGAAATTCAATTGGCTGCTTGTGGCTCCGCCCACTTTAAAAATTTCAACCCAAGCCACAACCCAAGCTGCAATTTAAATTTTCCCATATAAAACAAACAGCTGAAATGTGATTGGCTGTCGACGGCTCCGCCCACTTTTCCAAAATTCTAACCATAGTAACCCAGTGACCCATGGTGCCAAGTTTGGGGACTCTGGCTTTAAAACTGTTAGAATGACAGCTTTTACAATTTTCTAATTAAAGTCAATAGGGAAAATCCGATTGGTTGTTTGTGGCTCCGCCCACTTTTGCAGTCCCCAAAATGTGACAGAAATGTTACGTCAACCCCATGACTAAGTGACCCAAGTTTGGTGAGTTTACCTTCACATCTGTCTGATTGGCGAAAGTTTAACATTTTCCAATGAAAGTCTATGGGAAAAAATGGGGTTTTCGGGGGGCCGCCCCAGGGGCACCGAGGGTAAGATCGCTTAACAGAGCACAAGCAACCTGCACGGCTATGGGCCGAAGAAGTGTGCAAAATTTTACACATGCCCTCCTAAAACTCTTAAAACTGTGGCATGAATAGCATTTTAGCATTTCCATGTTAAAAGGATTATTTGCACTGATTAACATTGGGCAGGAGTGGTAGCGAAGGGGAACTGTGGCTGTCTACCATGTGCAACGTTGTGAGTTCGACTCCTGGAGCAGGCATGGGCAACCTGGACGCGGGTTAATGTCCATGGCTGGGACGTTGACTCAAACATCCTGGGGACGAAGCAGTAAACCTCACACACACCTGCCCAATTTTTTATGTCACAATACTTTCTGACTGATTTTAGCAGCAATTAATTTTTTCCCTTTGACTGTTGCTAGCTCCGCCCACTTTTTTTTAACCATTTCAGCCCACGGGTATTTTTCATCTTATGGCCGAGAGGAATTTTCCCATTTCAGCACTCCTCCCTTTCATTCCCCAATAACTTTATCACTACTTATCACAAAGAAATGATCTATACCTTGTTTTTTCCACCACCAATTAGGCTTTCTTTGGGTGGTACATTATGCTAAGAATTATTTTATTCTAAATGCATTTTAACGGAAATAATTAAGAAAAAAATGGAAAAAATCATAATTTTTTAGTTTTCGGCCATTATAGTTTTAAAATACCACATGCTACAGTAATTAAAATCTACACATTTTATTTGCCCATTTGTCCCGGTTATTGCAATGGTAAAATTATATCCCTAGTATAATGTATGGTGACAATATTTTATTTGGAAATAAAGGTACATTTTTTCAGTTTTACATCCATCGCTAATTTTTACCCCATACATTTATAATAATATAGCCTCTCGACATACATTTTTGTTTATTCCCTAAAGTCAGTAGATGTAATTTTACTATTTGGCCACAAGATGTTCCCGCTGAGCAAAATCCTATGTAGCGTACCAAGTACGCTACATAGGAAACAATGTGTTGCTCCATTGTTCCTAGGGAAGTGATGCAGGCTTCAATGGAATCCTGCGGCATGGGTGTCCTGTGGGGAGATTAATGAATGGGAATTTTGCTCCCATTCATTAGTGTAACAATTGTGCGGTGGAAAGCGGTGGAAATCGTCGGCAGAAGGAAGTGCGGCGGCTCTATCTAAGAATAAACACTGTCTTTGAACAAAAACAGTGTTTATTCTCGGTGGACACATACGGATTGGCACAGGTGACTTTTGTCCCCTGCAGCCAAGCCCCCCTGTTGCTGGCAACATCGCGATTGTGACCATCTGCCCGCATGATCACGCGCAAGCACACCCCCCCCCCCCACAAACTGCAAGGACGTGACTAGCGCGTCCCTGCGGCTGTAGCAGCTGCTGCTGGGGACGTGAAGCTCACGTCCGCGTGGCATAAATGGTTAAAATAAGCTTATCGCAGTGAATTTGAGATTAAGGGTCTGATATATGAAAGGCTGATAATTTTGCTGTGCGCAATTTCACTGGTCCTAACGTCAGCATTATGCCGCTAGTTACCACAGCAATGCCCGCATTCATTTTTTTCTTCTTGAAAGTGAGTGCTTCATGCTGATATCAAAGTCAACAATACAAGCGAGAGCAAAAATGCAAATGCAGACGCATACAGGTTTATTAATTTTGCGGCAAAATCTGGACATGCACCGCACAGGACTCACATGACAGGCAAGTTGAAAATGCAAAAGATACTGCTTAATTGCCTCGAGATAAGTAAATCCTATGCCGCAGTTGTAGCCACTTGTCTCGGAAGTGGCATAGTATTTACACTGCTGGATTTCAACGGTACTGTTTCAATCGACTGTGCACACTGCTGGTGAATCGGCTGTGGTAAATCAAGGTATTGTGTATTTTTTTATGCATAATTCTACTTGTAGTTTTGTACACATATAGAAATCCTGCCCAGCCCTCCCATTATTCAGGGGGGAAAAACACATAGAAATGCATACAAAAGTGTGCAAAAATGAGCTGAAACACGCTTGCGTTTTTAAAGTCCATTTATGTGCGATCCCAAACGCACCTGATGTGAACGAGGCCTTAATGAATCGGTAAGGAGCCGAGGTTAATTGGCTCCCTACCATGTGGTCGCTGTGAGCCAATCACTGTGATCACTAGATAGAAAGCAACAAAGTTGCAATCTCTTGCACTCTCTCCAGCTTTCTCCACCAGTCTGCAGTGATCTCTGGACAGAGAGAGCTGTAGCTGCTGTTTGACTGTGTCTCACAGACAGCGTTACAGTGTAAAAACACATTTATTCACATAATTTCACCCCACAACCCCTGTGATCCCTCTCCAGTCACCTCTAGCATGTAGGTGAAGTCAGCAGTATATATATATATATATATATATATATATATATATATATATATATATATATATATATATATATATATATATATATTTATATATATGCTGTGTAAAGTTACTGTATACAGGGGCTGTATCCCTTACACAGTTAGTTTATGTAATGTATGTATATTGAGAACTATCTCTGGGCACTGGTTTTTTACCACAGAAACAATGTAGCCACATATATCTTATAATGTTTTATTCAGAAGGAGTTACTGAATCATTTTTTGGGTGAATTACTGCAATACTCCGAAGCATATCTGTGAAAAAAGCAGAACAGCTAACATATCTGATTAAAAGAAATGCATTTTCAATTTTGTTGTTATACATTCCATCAAATTTCACCAATAATTGCTGCAGCCAAAATTATCATCGCACCCATCAAAGGATACCTCAGGGGGTGTAGTTTACTAAATGAAGCCATTTTTGGCGGGAATTTGACAATCTCTTTACCTCAGACTTCATTGTAAGTGGCCTACGCTGGAAAATACAAGCATGTGAATTATGCTCTGTGAAAGCTCAATTATTGACAACTTTCTCTGGACATTGGTTTTCACTACAGAAACAATGTAGCCACATATATCTTATATCGTTTTTGCTCAGAAGGAGTTACTGCATCATTTTTGGGGTGAATTACTACAATACTCCAAAACGTATCTGTGAAAAAGCTGAACAGCTGACATATCTGAATAAAAGAAATGAATTTTTCATTTTGTTGTTATACATTCTATCAAATTTCACCAATAATCTCTGCAGCCAAAATTATCAATGCATTCATCCAAGCGTACCTCAGGGGGTGTAGTTTACTAAATAAAGTCTTTTTTGGTTGGAATTTGACAATCTCTTTACCTCAGGCTTCATTGTAAGCAGCCTACACTGGAAAATACAAGCATGTGATTTATGCTGTGTGAAAGCTCAATTATTGACAATTTTCCTTGGACACTGCTTCTTACTGCAAAAACAATGTAACCACACATATCTGATATTGTTTTATTTAAAAGGAGTCACTGAATCATTTTTTGGGTAGATTTTCTGCCATATTCCAAAGCATGTCTGTGAAAAAGCAGAAATGTATATATTACCATTGAATTGCAATAGGTAACATTTGATTGGCTGTTGTAAGCTCCGCCCAGTTTTCTGAATTTTAACTCCAGTCACCCAGTCATGGTCTGTGCCAAGTTGTGGGCCTCTGGCTTTAAAACTGTGAGAATGGCAATATTTAAAAAATGTACATTGACGTCAATAGGTGAAATCTGATTGGCTGTTTGTGGCTCCACCCACTTTTGCTAAATTTTGACCGCAGTCACCCAGTGAGTAATTGTGCTAAGTTTGGGATGCCTGGCATTTAAACTGCAATAATAGCAGTAGTTAATCTTTTTTCATTAAGGTCAATAGCTGAAATCTGATTGGCTGTTATTGCCCCACCCCTTTTTTCCTCTAAATGTGAACCACAGTCACTCAGTGGCCAACACTTTAAGGTTTGGGAATCCTGGCATTCAAAGTGTCGAAATGGCAGAAGTTTTAATTTCTCCATTGAAAATCAATGAGTGATATATGATTGGTTGTCGGTGGCTCCGCCCACTTTTTCTAACCTTGAAGTGCAAACACCCAGTGAGAACATTTGTAAACTTTGGGGTCCTTGACATCAATAATATGAGAATAGCAGAATTTTAAATGTTCCCATGTAAATAAATCACTGAAATTCAATTGGCTGCTTGTGGCTCCGCCCACTTTAAAAATTTCAACCCAAGCCACAACCCAAGCTGCAATTTAAATTTTCCCATATAAAACAAACTGCTGAAATGTGATTGGCTGTCGACGGCTCCGCCCACTTTTCCAAAATTCTAACCATAGTAACCCAGTGACCCATGGTGCCAAGTTTGGGGACTCTGGCTTTAAAACTGTTAGAATGACAGCTTTTACAATTTTCTAATTAAAGTCAATAGGGAAAATCCGATTGGTTGTTTGTGGCTCCGCCCACTTTTGCAGTCCCCAAAATGTGACAGAAATGTTACGTCAACCCCATGACTAAGTGACCCAAGTTTGGTGAGTTTACCTTCACATCTGTCTGATTGGCGAAAGTTTAACATTTTCCAATGAAAGTCTATGGGAAAAAATGGGGTTTTCGGGGGGCCGCCCCAGGGGCACCGAGGGTAAGATCGCTTAACAGAGCACAAGCAACCTGCACGGCTATGGGCCGAAGAAGTGTGCAAAATTTTACACATGCCCTCCTAAAACTCTTAAAACTGTGGCATGAATAGCATTTTAGCATTTCCATGTTAAAAGGATTATTTGCACTGATTAACATTGGGCAGGAGTGGTAGCGAAGGGGAACTGTGGCTGTCTACCATGTGCAACGTTGTGAGTTCGACTCCTGGAGCAGGCATGGGCAACCTGGACGCGGGTTAATGTCCATGGCTGGGACGTTGACTCAAACATCCTGGGGACGAAGCAGTAAACCTCACACACACCTGCCCAATTTTTTATGTCACAATACTTTCTGACTGATTTTAGCAGCAATTAATTTTTTCCCTTTGGCTGTTGCTAGCTCCGCCCACTTTTTTTTAACCATTTCAGCCCACGGGTATTTTTCATCTTATGGCCGAGAGGAATTTTCCCATTTCAGCACTCCTCCTTTTCATTCCCCAATAACTTTATCACTACTTATCACAAAGAAATGATCTATACCTTGTTTTTTCCACCACCAATTAGGCTTTCTTTGGGTGGTACATTATGCTAAGAATTATTTTATTCTAAATGCATTTTAACGGAAATAATTAAGAAAAAAATGGAAAAAATCATTATTTTTTAGTTTTCGGCCATTATAGTTTTAAATTACCACATGCTACCGTAATTAAAATCTACACATTTTATTTGCCCATTTGTCCCGGTTATTGCAATGGTAAAATTATATCCCTAGTATAATGTATGGTGACAATATTTTATTTGGAAATAAAGGTAAATTTTTTCAGTTTTACATCCATCGCTAATTTTTACCCCATACATTTATAATAATATAGCCTCTCGACATACATTTTTTTTTATTCCCTAAAGTCAGTAGATGTAATTTTACTATTTGGCCACAAGATGTTCCCGCTGAGCAAAATCCTATGTAGCGTACCAAGTACGCTACATAGGAAACAATGTGTTGCTCCATTGTTCCTAGGGAAGTGATGCAGGCTTCAATGGAATCCTGCGGCATGGGTGTCCTGTGGGGAGATTAATGAATGGGAATTTTGCTCCCATTCATTAGTGTAACAATTGTGCGGCGGAAAGCGGTGGAAATCGTCGGCAGAAGGAAGTGCGGCGGCTCTATCTAAGAATAAACACTGTCTTTGAACAAAAACAGTGTTTATTCTCGGTGGACACATACGGATTGGCACAGGTGACTTTTGTCCCCTGCAGCCAAGCCCCCCTGTTGCTGGCAACATCGCGATTGTGACCATCTGCCCGCATGATCTCGCGCAAACACCCCCCCCCCCCCACAAACTGCAGGGACGTGACTAGCGCGTCCCTGCGGCTGTAGCAGCTGCTGCTGGGGACGTGAAGCTCACGTCCGCGTGGCATAATTGGTTAAAATAAGCTTATCGCAGTGAATTTGAGATTAAGGGTCTGATATATGAAAGGCTGATAATTTTGCTGTGCGCAATTTCACTGGTCCTAACGTCAGCAATGCCCGCATTCATTTTTTTCTTCTTGAAAGTGAGTGCTTCATGCTGATATCAAAGTCAACAATACAAGCGAGAGCAAAAATGCAAATGCAGACGCATACAGGTTTATTAATTTTGCGGCAAAATCTGGACATGCACCGCACAGGACTCACATGACAGGCAAGTTGAAAATGCAAAAGATACTGCTTAATTGCCTCGAGATAAGTAAATCCTATGCCGCAGTTGTAGCCACTTGTCTCGGAAGTGGCATAGTATTTACACTGCTGGATTTCAACGGTACTGTTTCAATCGACTGTGCACACTGCTGGTGAATCGGCTGTGGTAAATCAAGGTATTGTGTATTTTTTTATGCATAATTCTACTTGTAGTTTTGTACACATATAGAAATCCTGCCCAGCCCTCCCATTATTCAGGGGGGAAAAACACATAGAAATGCATACAAAAGTGTGCAAAAATGAGCTGAAACACGCTTGCGTTTTTAAAGTCCATTTATGTGCGATCCCAAACGCACCTGATGTGAACGAGGCCTTAATGAATCGGTAAGGAGCCGAGGTTAATTGGCTCCCTACCATGTGGTCGCTGTGAGCCAATCACTGTGATCACTAGATAGAAAGCAACAAAGTTGCAATCTCTTGCACTCTCTCCAGCTTTCTCCACCAGTCTGCAGTGATCTCTGGACAGAGAGAGCTGTAGCTGCTGTTTGACTGTGTCTCACAGACAGCGTTACAGTGTAAAAACACATTTATTCACATAATTTCACCCCACAACCCCTGTGATCCCTTTCCAGTCACCTCTAGCATGTAGGTGAAGTCAGCAGTATATATATATATATATATATATATATATATATATATATATATATATATATATATATATATATATATATATATATATATATTTATATATATGCTGTGTAAAGTTACTGTATACAGGGGCTGTATCCCTTACACAGTTAGTTTATGTAATGTATGTATATTGAGAACTATCTCTGGGCACTGGTTTTTTACCACAGAAACAATGTAGCCACATATATCTTATATTGTTTTATTCAGAAGGAGTTACTGAATCATTTTTTGGGTGAATTACTGCAATACTCCGAAGCATATCTGTGAAAAAAGCAGAACAGCTAACATATCTGATTAAAAGAAATGCATTTTCAATTTTGTTGTTATACATTCCATCAAATTTCACCAATATTTGCTGCAGCCAAAATTATCATCGCACCCATCAAAGGATACCTCAGGGGGTGTAGTTTACTAAATGAAGCCATTTTTGGCGGGAATTTGACAATCTCTTTACCTCAGACTTCATTGTAAGTGGCCTACGCTGGAAAATACAAGCATGTGAATTATGCTCTGTGAAAGCTCAATTATTGACAACTTTCTCTGGACATTGGTTTTCACTACAGAAACAATGTAGCCACATATATCTTATATCGTTTTTGCTCAGAAGGAGTTACTGCATCATTTTTGGGGTGAATTACTACAATACTCCAAAACGTATCTGTGAAAAAGCTGAACAGCTGACATATCTGAATAAAAGAAATGAACTTTTCATTTTGTTGTTATACATTCTATCAAATTTCACCAATAATCTCTGCAGCCAAAATTATCAATGCATTCATCCAAGCGTACCTCAGGGGGTGTAGTTTACTAAATAAAGTCTTTTTTGGTTGGAATTTGACAATCTCTTTACCTCAGGCTTCATTGTAAGCAGCCTACACTGGAAAATACAAGCATGTTATTTATGCTGTGTGAAAGCTCATTATTGACAATTTTCCTTGGACACTGCTTCTTACTGCAAAAACAATGTAACCACACATATCTGATATTGTTTTATTTAAAAGGAGTCACTGAATCATTTTTTGGGTAGATTTTCTGCCATATTTCAAAGCATGTCTGTGAAAAAGCAGAAATGTATATATTACCATTGAATTGCAATAGGTAACATTTGATTGGCTGTTGTAAGCTCCGCCCAGTTTTCTGAATTTTAACTCCAGTCACCCAGTCATGGTCTGTGCCAAGTTGTGGGCCTCTGGCTTTAAAACTGTGAGAATGGCAATATTTAAAAAATGTACATTGACGTCAATAGGTGAAATCTGATTGGCTGTTTGTGGCTCCACCCACTTTTGCTAAATTTTGACCGCAGTCACCCAGTGAGTAATTGTGCTAAGTTTGGGATGCCTGGCATTTAAACTGCAATAATAGCAGTAGTTAATCTTTTTTCATTAAGGTCAATAGCTGAAATCTGATTGGCTGTTATTGCCCCACCCCTTTTTTCCCCTAAATGTGAACCACAGTCACTCAGTGGCCAACACTTTAAGGTTTGGGAATCCTGGCATTCAAAGTGTCGAAATGGCAGAAGTTTTAATTTCTCCATTGAAAATCAATGAGTGATATATGATTGGTTGTCGGTGGCTCCGCCCACTTTTTCTAACCTTGAAGTGCAAACACCCAGTGAGAACATTTGTAAACTTTGGGGTCCTTGACATCAATAATATGAGAATAGCAGAATTTTAAATGTTCCCATGTAAATAAATCACTGAAATTCAATTGGCTGCTTGTGGCTCTGCCCACTTTAAAAATGTCAACCCAAGCCACAACCCAAGCTGCAATTTAAATTTTCCCATATAAAACAAACAGCTGAAATGTGATTGGCTGTCGACGGCTCCGCCCACTTTTCCAAAATTCTAACCATAGTAACCCAGTGACCCATGGTGCCAAGTTTGGGGACTCTGGCTTTAAAACTGTTAGAATGACAGCTTTTACAATTTTCTAATTAAAGTCAATAGGGAAAATCCGATTGGTTGTTTGTGGCTCCGCCCACTTTTGCAGTCCCCAAAATGTGACAGAAATGTTACGTCAACCCCATGACTAAGTGACCCAAGTTTGGTGAGTTTACCTTCACATCTGTCTGATTGGCGAAAGTTTAACATTTTCCAATGAAAGTCTATGGGAAAAAAATGGGGTTTTCGGGGGGCCGCCCCAGGGGCACCGAGGGTAAGATCGCTTAACAGAGCACAAGCAACCTGCACGGCTATGGGCCGAAGAAGTGTGCAAAATTTTACACATGCCCTCCTAAAACTCTTAAAACTGTGGCATGAATAGCATTTTAGCATTTCCATGTTAAAAGGATTATTTGCACTGATTAACATTGGGCAGGAGTGGTAGCGAAGGGGAACTGTGGCTGTCTACCATGTGCAACGTTGTGAGTTCGACTCCTGGAGCAGGCATGGGCAACCTGGACGCGGGTTAATGTCCATGGCTGGGACGTTGACTCAAACATCCTGGGGACGAAGCAGTAAACCTCACACACACCTGCCCAATTTTTTATGTCACAATACTTTCTGACTGATTTTAGCAGGAATTAATTTTTTCCCTTTGGCTGTTGCTAGCTCCGCCCACTTTTTTTAACCATTTCAGCCCACGGGTATTTTTCATCTTATGGCCGAGAGGAATTTTCCCATTTCAGCACTCCTCCCTTTCATTCCCCAATAACTTTATCACTACTTATCACAAAGAAATGATCTATACCTTGTTTTTTCCACCACCAATTAGGCTTTCTTTGGGTGGTACATTATGCTAAGAATTATTTTATTCTAAATGCATTTTAACGGAAATAATTAAGAAAAAAATGGAAAAAATCATTATTTTTTAGTTTTCGGCCATTATAGTTTTAAAATACCACATGCTACCGTAATTAAAATCTACACATTTTATTTGCCCATTTGTCCCGGTTATTGCAATGGTAAAATTATATCCCTAGTATAATGTATGGTGACAATATTTTATTTGGAAATAAAGGTACATTTTTTCAGTTTTACATCCATCGCTAATTTTTACCCCATACATTTATAATAATATAGCCTCTCGACATACATTTTTTTTTATTCCCTAAAGTCAGTAGATGTAATTTTACTATTTGGCCACAAGATGTTCCCGCTGAGCAAAATCCTATGTAGCGTACCAAGTACGCTACATAGGAAACAATGGGTTGCTCCATTGTTCCTAGGGAAGTGATGCAGGCTTCAATGGAATCCTGCGGCATGGGTGTCCTGTGGGGAGATTAATGAATGGGAATTTTGCTCCCATTCATTAGTGTAACAATTGTGCAGCGGAAAGCGGTGGAAATCGTCGGCAGAAGGAAGTGCGGCGGCTCTATCTAAGAATAAACACTGTCTTTGAACAAAAACAGTGTTTATTCTCGGTGGACACATACGGATTGGCACAGGTGACTTTTGTCCCCTGCAGCCAAGCCCCCCTGTTGCTGGCAACATCGCGATTGTGACCATCTGCCCGCATGACCACGCGCAAACCCCCCCCCCCCCACACACAAACTGCAAGGACGTGACTAGCGCGTCCCTGCGGCTGTAGCAGCTGCTGCTGGGGACGTGAAGCTCACGTCCGCGTGGCATAAATGGTTAAAATAAGCTTATCGCAGTGAATTTGAGATTAAGGGTCTGATATATGAAAGGCTGATAATTTTGCTGTGCGCAATTTCACTGGTCCTAACGTCAGCATTATGCCGCTAGTTACCACAGCAATGCCCGCATTCATTTTTTTCTTCTTGAAAGTGAGTGCTTCATGCTGATATCAAAGTCAACAATACAAGCGAGAGCAAAAATGCAAATGCAGACACATACAGGTTTATTAATTTTGCGGCAAAATCTGGACATGCACCGCACAGGACTCACATGACAGGCAAGTTGAAAATGCAAAAGATACTGCTTAATTGCCTCGAGATAAGTAAATCCTATGCCGCAGTTGTAGCCACTTGTCTCAGAAGTGGCATAGTATTTACACTGCTGGATTTCAACGGTACTGTTTCAATCGACTGTGCACACTGCTGGTGAATCGGCTGTGGTAAATCAAGGTATTGTGTATTTTTTTATGCATAATTCTACTTGTAGTTTTGTACACATATAGAAATCCTGCCCAGCCCTCCCATTATTCAGGGGGGAAAAACACATAGAAATGCATACAAAAGTGTGCAAAAATGAGCTGAAACACGCTTGCGTTTTTAAAGTCCATTTATGTGCGATCCCAAACGCACCTGATGTGAACGAGGCCTTAATGAATCGGTAAGGAGCCGAGGTTAATTGGCTCCCTACCATGTGGTCGCTGTGAGCCAATCACTGTGATCACTAGATAGAAAGCAACAAAGTTGCAATCTCTTGCACTCTCTCCAGCTTTCTCCACCAGTCTGCAGTGATCTCTGGACAGAGAGAGCTGTAGCTGCTGTTTGACTGTGTCTCACAGACAGCGTTACAGTGTAAAAACACATTTATTCACATAATTTCACCCCACAACCCCTGTGATCCCTTTCCAGTCCCCTCTAGCATGTAGGTGAAGTCAGCAGTATATATATATATATATATATATATTTATATATATGCTGTGTAAAGTTACTGTATACAGGGGCTGTATCCCTTACACAGTTAGTTTATGTAATGTATGTATATTGAGAACTATCTCTGGGCACTGGTTTTTTACCACAGAAACAATGTAGCCACATATATCTTATATTGTTTTATTCAGAAGGAGTTACTGAATCATTTTTTGGGTGAATTACTGCAATACTCCGAAGCATATCTGTGAAAAAAGCAGAACAGCTAACATATCTGATTAAAAGAAATGCATTTTCAATTTTGTTGTTATACATTCCATCAAATTTCACCAATATTTGCTGCAGCCAAAATTATCATCGCACCCATCAAAGGATACCTCAGGGGGTGTAGTTTACTAAATGAAGCCATTTTTGGCGGGAATTTGACAATCTCTTTACCTCAGACTTCATTGTAAGTGGCCTACGCTGGAAAATACAAGCATGTGAATTATGCTCTGTGAAAGCTCAATTATTGACAACTTTCTCTGGACATTGGTTTTCACTACAGAAACAATGTAGCCACATATATCTTATATCGTTTTTGCTCAGAAGGAGTTACTGCATCATTTTTGGGGTGAATTACTACAATACTCCAAAACGTATCTGTGAAAAAGCTGAACAGCTGACATATCTGAATAAAAGAAATGAATTTTTCATTTTGTTGTTATACATTCTATCAAATTTCACCAATAATCTCTGCAGCCAAAATTATCAATGCATTCATCCAAGCGTACCTCAGGGGGTGTAGTTTACTAAATAAAGTCTTTTTTGGTTGGAATTTGACAATCTCTTTACCTCAGGCTTCATTGTAAGCAGCCTACACTGGAAAATACAAGCATGTGATTTATGCTGTGTGAAAGCTCAATTATTGACAATTTTCCTTGGACACTGCTTCTTACTGCAAAAACAATGTAACCACACATATCTGATATTGTTTTATTTAAAAGGAGTCACTGAATCATTTTTTGGGTAGATTTTCTGCCATATTCCAAAGCATGTCTGTGAAAAAGAAGAAATGTATATATTACCATTGAATTGCAATAGGTAACATTTGATTGGCTGTTGTAAGCTCCGCCCAGTTTTCTGAATTTTAACTCCAGTCACCCAGTCATGGTCTGTGCCAAGTTGTGGGCCTCTGGCTTTAAAACTGTGAGAATGGCAATATTTAAAAAATGTACATTGACGTCAATAGGTGAAATCTGATTGGCTGTTTGTGGCTCCACCCACTTTTGCTAAATTTTGACCGCAGTCACCCAGTGAGTAATTGTGCTAAGTTTGGGATGCCTGGCATTTAAACTGCAATAATAGCAGTAGTTAATCTTTTTTCATTAAGGTCAATAGCTGAAATCTGATTGGCTGTTATTGCCCCACCCCTTTTTTCCCCTAAATGTGAACCACAGTCACTCAGTGGCCAACACTTTAAGGTTTGGGAATCCTGGCATTCAAAGTGTCGAAATGGCAGAAGTTTTAATTTCTCCATTGAAAATCAATGAGTGATATATGATTGGTTGTCGGTGGCTCCGCCCAATTTTTCTAACCTTGAAGTGCAAACACCCAGTGAGAACATTTGTAAACTTTGGGGTCCTTGACATCAATAATATGAGAATAGCAGAATTTTAAATGTTCCCATGTAAATAAATCACTGAAATTCAATTGGCTGCTTGTGGCTCCGCCCACTTTAAAAATGTCAACCCAAGCCACAACCCAAGCTGCAATTTAAATTTTCCCATATAAAACAAACAGCTGAAATGTGATTGGCTGTCGACGGCTCCGCCCACTTTTCCAAAATTCTAACCATAGTAACCCAGTGACCCATGGTGCCAAGTTTGGGGACTCTGGCTTTAAAACTGTTAGAATGACAGCTTTTACAATTTTCTAATTAAAGTCAATAGGGAAAATCCGATTGGTTGTTTGTGGCTCCGCCCACTTTTGCAGTCCCCAAAATGTGACAGAAATGTTACGTCAACCCCATGACTAAGTGACCCAAGTTTGGTGAGTTTACCTTCACATCTGTCTGATTGGCGAAAGTTTAACATTTTCCAATGAAAGTCTATGGGAAAAAATGGGGTTTTCGGGGGGCCGCCCCAGGGGCACCGAGGGTAAGATCGCTTAACAGAGCACAAGCAACCTGCACGGCTATGGGCCGAAGAAGTGTGCAAAATTTTACACATGCCCTCCTAAAACTCTTAAAACTGTGGCATGAATAGCATTTTAGCATTTCCATGTTAAAAGGATTATTTGCACTGATTAACATTGGGCAGGAGTGGTAGCGAAGGGGAACTGTGGCTGTCTACCATGTGCAACGTTGTGAGTTCGACTCCTGGAGCAGGCATGGGCAACCTGGACGCGGGTTAATGTCCATGGCTGGGACGTTGACTCAAACATCCTGGGGACGAAGCAGTAAACCTCACACACACCTGCCCAATTTTTTATGTCACAATACTTTCTGACTGATTTTAGCAGCAATTAATTTTTTCCCTTTGACTGTTGCTAGCTCCGCCCACTTTTTTTTAACCATTTCAGCCCACGGGTATTTTTCATCTTATGGCCGAGAGGAATTTTCCCATTTCAGCACTCCTCCCTTTCATTCCCCAATAACTTTATCACTACTTATCACAAAGAAATGATCTATACCTTGTTTTTTCCACCACCAATTAGGCTTTCTTTGGGTGGTACATTATGCTAAGAATTATTTTATTCTAAATGCATTTTAACGGAAATAATTAAGAAAAAAATGGAAAAAATCATTATTTTTTAGTTTTCGGCCATTATAGTTTTAAAATACCACATGCTACCGTAATTAAAATCTACACATTTTATTTGCCCATTTGTCCCGGTTATTGCAATGGTAAAATTATATCCCTAGTATAATGTATGGTGACAATATTTTATTTGGAAATAAAGGTACATTTTTTCAGTTTTACATCCATCGCTAATTTTTACCCCATACATTTATAATAATATAGCCTCTCGACATACATTTTTTTTTATTCCCTAAAGTCAGTAGATGTAATTTTACTATTTGGCCACAAGATGTTCCCGCTGAGCAAAATCCTATGTAGCGTACCAAGTACGCTACATAGGAAACAATGTGTTGCTCCATTGTTCCTAGGGAAGTGATGCAGGCTTCAATGGAATCCTGCTGCATGGGTGTCCTGTGGGGAGATTAATGAATGGGAATTTTGCTCCCATTCATTAGTGTAACAATTGTGCGGCGGAAAGCGGTGGAAATCGTCGGCAGAAGGAAGTGCGGCGGCTCTATCTAAGAATAAACACTGTCTTTGAACAAAAACAGTGTTTATTCTCGGTGGACACATACGGATTGGCACAGGTGACTTTTGTCCCCTGCAGCCAAGCCCCCCTGTTGCTGGCAACATCGCGATTGTGACCATCTGCCCGCATGATCACGTGCAAACACACCCCCCCCCCCAAACTGCAAGGACGTGACTAGCGCGTCCCTGCGGCTGTAGCAGCTGCTGCTGGGGACGTGAAGCTCACGTCCGCGTGGCATAAATGGTTAAAATAAGCTTATCGCAGTGAATTTGAGATTAAGGGTCTGATATATGAAAGGCTGATAATTTTGCTGTGCGCAATTTCACTGGTCCTAACGTCAGCATTATGCCGCTAGTTACCACAGCAATGCCCGCATTCATTTTTTTCTTCTTGAAAGTGAGTGCTTCATGCTGATATCAAAGTCAACAATACAAGCGAGAGCAAAAATGCAAATGCAGACGCATACAGGTTTATTAATTTTGCGGCAAAATCTGGACATGCACCGCACAGGACTCACATGACAGGCAAGTTGAAAATGCAAAAGATACTGCTTAATTGCCTCGAGATAAGTAAATCCTATGCCGCAGTTGTAGCCACTTGTCTCGGAAGTGGCATAGTATTTACACTGCTGGATTTCAACGGTACTGTTTCAATCGACTGTGCACACTGCTGGTGAATCGGCTGTGGTAAATCAAGGTATTGTGTATTTTTTTATGCATAATTCTACTTGTAGTTTTGTACACATATAGAAATCCTGCCCAGCCCTCCCATTATTCAGGGGGGAAAAACACATAGAAATGCATACAAAAGTGTGCAAAAATGAGCTGAAACACGCTTGCGTTTTTAAAGTCCATTTATGTGCGATCCCAAACGCACCTGATGTGAACGAGGCCTTAATGAATCGGTAAGGAGCCGAGGTTAATTGGCTCCCTACCATGTGGTCGCTGTGAGCCAATCACTGTGATCACTAGATAGAAAGCAACAAAGTTGCAATCTCTTGCACTCTCTCCAGCTTTCTCCACCAGTCTGCAGTGATCTCTGGACAGAGAGAGCTGTAGCTGCTGTTTGACTGTGTCTCACAGACAGCGTTACAGTGTAAAAACACATTTATTCACATAATTTCACCCCACAACCCCTGTGATCCCTTTCCAGTCACCTCTAGCATGTAGGTGAAGTCAGCAGTATATATATATATATATATATATATATATATATATATATATATATATATATATATATATATATATATATATATATATATTTATATATATGCTGTGTAAAGTTACTGTATACAGGGGCTGTATCCCTTACACAGTTAGTTTATGTAATGTATGTATATTGAGAACTATCTCTGGGCACTGGTTTTTTACCACAGAAACAATGTAGCCACATATATCTTATATTGTTTTATTCAGAAGGAGTTACTGAATCATTTTTTGGGTGAATTACTGCAATAATCCGAAGCATATCTGTGAAAAAAGCAGAACAGCTAACATATCTGATTAAAAGAAATGCATTTTCAATTTTGTTGTTATACATTCCATCAAATTTCACCAATAATTGCTGCAGCCAAAATTATCATCGCACCCATCAAAGGATACCTCAGGGGGTGTAGTTTACTAAATGAAGCCATTTTTGGCGGGAATTTGACAATCTCTTTACCTCAGACTTCATTGTAAGTGGCCTACGCTGGAAAATACAAGCATGTGAATTATGCTCTGTGAAAGCTCAATTATTGACAACTTTCTCTGGACATTGGTTTTCACTACAGAAACAATGTAGCCACATATATCTTATATCGTTTTTGCTCAGAAGGAGTTACTGCATCATTTTTGGGGTGAATTACTACAATACTCCAAAACGTATCTGTGAAAAAGCTGAACAGCTGACATATCTGAATAAAAGAAATGAATTTTTCATTTTGTTGTTATACATTCTATCAAATTTCACCAATAATCTCTGCAGCCAAAATTATCAATGCATTCATCCAAGCGTACCTCAGGGGGTGTAGTTTACTAAATAAAGTCTTTTTTGGTTGGAATTTGACAATCTCTTTACCTCAGGCTTCATTGTAAGCAGCCTACACTGGAAAATACAAGCATGTGATTTATGCTGTGTGAAAGCTCAATTATTGACAATTTTCCTTGGACACTGCTTCTTACTGCAAAAGCAATGTAACCACACATATCTGATATTGTTTTATTTAAAAGGAGTCACTGAATCATTTTTTGGGTAGATTTTCTGCCATATTCCAAAGCATGTCTGTGAAAAAGCAGAAATGTATATATTACCATTGAATTGCAATAGGTAACATTTGATTGGCTGTTGTAAGCTCCGCCCAGTTTTCTGAATTTTAACTCCAGTCACCCAGTCATGGTCTGTGCCAAGTTGTGGGCCTCTGGCTTTAAAACTGTGAGAATGGCAATATTTAAAAAATGTACATTGACGTCAATAGGTGAAATCTGATTGGCTGTTTGTGGCTCCACCCACTTTTGCTAAATTTTGACCGCAGTCACCCAGTGAGTAATTGTGCTAAGTTTGGGATGCCTGGCATTTAAACTGCAATAATAGCAGTAGTTAATCTTTTTTCATTAAGGTCAATAGCTGAAATCTGATTGGCTGTTATTGCCCCACCCCTTTTTTCCCCTAAATGTGAACCACAGTCACTCAGTGGCCAACACTTTAAGGTTTGGGAATCCTGGCATTCAAAGTGTCGAAATGGCAGAAGTTTTAATTTCTCCATTGAAAATCAATGAGTGATATATGATTGGTTGTCGGTGGCTCCGCCCAATTTTTCTAACCTTGAAGTGCAAACACCCAGTGAGAACATTTGTAAACTTTGGGGTCCTTGACATCAATAATATGAGAATAGCAGAATTTTAAATGTTCCCATGTAAATAAATCACTGAAATTCAATTGGCTGCTTGTGGCTCCGCCCACTTTAAAAATTTCAACCCAAGCCACAACCCAAGCTGCAATTTAAATTTTCCCATATAAAACAAACTGCTGAAATGTGATTGGCTGTCGACGGCTCCGCCCACTTTTCCAAAATTCTAACCATAGTAACCCAGTGACCCATGGTGCCAAGTTTGGGGACTCTGGCTTTAAAACTGTTAGAATGACAGCTTTTACAATTTTCTAATTAAAGTCAATAGGGAAAATCCGATTGGTTGTTTGTGGCTCCGCCCACTTTTGCAGTCCCCAAAATGTGACAGAAATGTTACGTCAACCCCATGACTAAGTGACCCAAGTTTGGTGAGTTTACCTTCACATCTGTCTGATTGGCGAAAGTTTAACATTTTCCAATGAAAGTCTATGGGAAAAAATGGGGTTTTCGGGGGGCCGCCCCAGGGGCACCGAGGGTAAGATCGCTTAACAGAGCACAAGCAACCTGCACGGCTATGGGCCGAAGAAGTGTGCAAAATTTTACACATGCCCTCCTAAAACTCTTAAAACTGTGGCATGAATAGCATTTTAGCATTTCCATGTTAAAAGGATTATTTGCACTGATTAACATTGGGCAGGAGTGGTAGCGAAGGGGAACTGTGGCTGTCTACCATGTGCAACGTTGTGAGTTCGACTCCTGGAGCAGGCATGGGCAACCTGGACGCGGGTTAATGTCCATGGCTGGGACGTTGACTCAAACATCCTGGGGACGAAGCAGTAAACCTCACACACACCTGCCCAATTTTTTATGTCACAATACTTTCTGACTGATTTTAGCAGCAATTAATTTTTTCCCTTTGGCTGTTGCTAGCTCCGCCCACTTTTTTTTAACCATTTCAGCCCACGGGTATTTTTCATCTTATGGCCGAGAGGAATTTTCCCATTTCAGCACTCCTCCCTTTCATTCCCCAATAACTTTATCACTACTTATCACAAATAAATGATCTATACCTTGTTTTTTCCACCACCAATTAGGCTTTCTTTGGGTGGTACATTATGCTAAGAATTATTTTATTCTAAATGCATTTTAACGGAAATAATTAAGAAAAAAATGGAAAAAATCATTATTTTTTAGTTTTCGGCCATTATAGTTTTAAAATACCACGTGCTACCGTAATTAAAATCTACACATTTTATTTGCCCATTTGTCCCGGTTATTGCAATGGTAAAATTATATCCCTAGTATAATGTATGGTGACAATATTTTATTTGGAAATAAAGGTACATTTTTTCAGTTTTACATCCATCGCTAATTTTTACCCCATACATTTATAATAATATAGCCTCTCGACATACATTTTTTTTTATTCCCTAAAGTCAGTAGATGTAATTTTACTATTTGGCCACAAGATGTTCCCGCTGAGCAAAATCCTATGTAGCGTACCAAGTACGCTACATAGGAAACAATGTGTTGCTCCATTGTTCCTAGGGAAGTGATGCAGGCTTCAATGGAATCCTGCGGCATGGGTGTCCTGTGGGGAGATTAATGAATGGGAATTTTGCTCCCATTCATTAGTGTAACAATTGTGCAGCGGAAAGCGGTGGAAATCGTCGGCAGAAGGAAGTGCGGCGGCTCTATCTAAGAATAAACACTGTCTTTGAACAAAAACAGTGTTTATTCTCGGTGGACACATACGGATTGGCACAGGTGACTTTTGTCCCCTGCAGCCAAGCCCCCCTGTTGCTGGCAACATCGCGATTGTGACCATCTGCCCGCATGATCACGCGCAAACACCCCCCCCCCCCCCCACAAACTGCAAGGACGTGACTAGCGCGTCCCTGCGGCTGTAGCAGCTGCTGCTGGGGACGTGAAGCTCACGTCCGCGTGGCATAAATGGTTAAAATAAGCTTATCGCAGTGAATTTGAGATTAAGGGTCTGATATATGAAAGGCTGATGATTTTGCTGTGCGCAATTTCACTGGTCCTAACGTCAGCATTATGCCGCTAGTTACCACAGCAATGCCCGCATTCATTTTTTTCTTCTTGAAAGTGAGTGCTTCATGCTGATATCAAAGTCAACAATACAAGCGAGAGCAAAAATGCAAATGCAGACGCATACAGGTTTATTAATTTTGCGGCAAAATCTGGACATGCACCGCACAGGACTCACATGACAGGCAAGTTGAAAATGCAAAAGATACTGCTTAATTGCCTCGAGATAAGTAAATCCTATGCCGCAGTTGTAGCCACTTGTCTCGGAAGTGGCATAGTATTTACACTGCTGGATTTCAACGGTACTGTTTCAATCGACTGTGCACACTGCTGGTGAATCGGCTGTGGTAAATCAAGGTATTGTGTATTTTTTTATGCATAATTCTACTTGTAGTTTTGTACACATATAGAAATCCTGCCCAGCCCTCCCATTATTCAGGGGGGAAAAACACATAGAAATGCATACAAAAGTGTGCAAAAATGAGCTGAAACACGCTTGCGTTTTTAAAGTCCATTTATGTGCGATCCCAAACGCACCTGATGTGAACGAGGCCTTAATGAATCGGTAAGGAGCCGAGGTTAATTGGCTCCCTACCATGTGGTCGCTGTGAGCCAATCACTGTGATCACTAGATAGAAAGCAACAAAGTTGCAATCTCTTGCACTCTCTCCAGCTTTCTCCACCAGTCTGCAGTGATCTCTGGACAGAGAGAGCTGTAGCTGCTGTTTGACTGTGTCTCACAGACAGCGTTACAGTGTAAAAACACATTTATTCACATAATTTCACCCCATAACTCACCCCACAACCCCTGTGATCCCTTTCCAGTCACCTCTAGCATGTAGGTGAAGTCAGCAGTATATATATATATATATATATATATATATTTATATATTTATATATATGCTGTGTAAAGTTACTGTATACAGGGGCTGTATCCCTTACACAGTTAGTTTATGTAATGTATGTATATTGAGAACTATCTCTGGGCACTGGGGGGACATCTACTCACGAGAAGTGATAACCAACACAGGGGCACCCCAGGGCTGCGTCCTGTCCCCGCTGCTCTTCTCCCTTTACACAAATGATTGCAGATCCATGGTAGACTCTGTCAAAGTCATAAAATTTGCGGATGACACCACCATTGTCGGCCTCGTCACCAAGGACAACATCCAGGACTACCAGAAGCAGGTGGAAAGACTATGCCACTGGTGCAAGGAGAACTGCCTGGTGCTCAACACAGCCAAAACCGTCGAACTTATAATTGACTTCAGGAAGTCTGCTCCTTCCCCGCCTCCCATCTACATTGATGGCACCGAGGTGGCCAGAGTGCCCTGCGCCCGCCTGCTGGGCACCACCATCTCCAGCGATCTCAGTTGGAGGGTCAACATCATGGCAACACAACGGAAAGCCCAGCAGAGACTCTTCTTCCTCCGCCAACTGCGGAAGTTCGGCATGGCGCAGGAGATTCTAACATGCTTTTACACTGCCACCATTGAATCGATCCTCTGCTCCGCCATCCTGGTCTGGTATGCGGGAGCCACCGCCAGTGACAGACACAAGCTACAGAGGACCATCAGGTCGGCGGAGAGGATCATTGGGAGACCTCTGCCCCCACTTGACCACCTGTATAACACAAGACTGCGAACCAGGGCTCTGAGGATGGCAGGTGACCTCTCTCACCCAGGCCACTGTTTCTTCACCCCACTTCCACTGGGTCGGAGACTCCGGGCCATCTCCACCAAGACCACCAGACACAAGAACTCTTTCTTCCCTATGGCAGTCAGCCTCCTGAACTCCCTTAACATTCTACCACCCTCTATCAGCGCCCTAACACCTGCAGCATAGGAGCGGTAGTCTTCAGCAGTGCGGTTCTGAAAGATGTTTTCAGAGCTATATGTATATCTGATGCTGTTTGTATATTTGCGTATGTTTTACTGTTATTCTGATTTGTGTATGTTTTACTGTTATTCTGACATTTTTCCTGCCTTTCTCTCTATGTACCGCTCCATTGTGCCAAATCCAATTCCGGGCGTGACCCAGTCATGCTTGGCGAAATAAAATGATTCTGATTCTGATTCTGATTTTTACCACAGAACCAAAGTAGCCACATATATCTTATATTGTTTTATTCAGAAGGAGTTACTGAATCATTTTTGGGTGAATTACTGCAAGACTCCGAAGCATATCTGTGAAAAAAGCAGAACAGCTAACATATCTGATTAAAAGAAATGCATTTTCAATTTTGTTGTTATACATTCCATCAAATTTCACCAATATTTGCTGCAGCCAAAATTATCATCGCACCCATCAAAGGATACCTCAGGGGGTGTAGTTTACTAAATGAAGCCATTTTTGGCGGGAATTTGACAATCTCTTTACCTCAGACTTCATTGTAAGTGGCCTACGCTGGAAAATACAAGCATGTGAATTATGCTCTGTGAAAGCTCAATTATTGACAACTTTCTCTGGACATTGGTTTTCACTACAGAAACAATGTAGCCACATATATCTTATATCGTTTTTGCTCAGAAGGAGTTACTGCATCATTTTTGGGGTGAATTACTACAATACTCCAAAACGTATCTGTGAAAAAGCTGAACAGCTGACATATCTGAATAAAAGAAATGAACTTTTCATTTTGTTGTTATACATTCTATCAAATTTCACCAATAATCTCTGCAGCCAAAATTATCAATGCATTCATCCAAGCGTACCTCAGGGGGTGTAGTTTACTAAATAAAGTCTTTTTTGGTTGGAATTTGACAATCTCTTTACCTCAGGCTTCATTGTAAGCAGCCTACACTGGAAAATACAAGCATGTGATTTATGCTGTGTGAAAGCTCAATTATTGACAATTTTCCTTGGACACTGCTTCTTACTGCAAAAACAATGTAACCACACATATCTGATATTGTTTTATTTAAAAGGAGTCACTGAATCATTTTTTGGGTAGATTTTCTGCCATATTTCAAAGCATGTCTGTGAAAAAGCAGAAATGTATATATTACCATTGAATTGCAATAGGTAACATTTGATTGGCTGTTGTAAGCTCCGCCCAGTTTTCTGAATTTTAACTCCAGTCACCCAGTCATGGTCTGTGCCAAGTTGTGGGCCTCTGGCTTTAAAACTGTGAGAATGGCAATATTTAAAAAATGTACATTGACGTCAATAGGTGAAATCTGATTGGCTGTTTGTGGCTCCACCCACTTTTGCTAAATTTTGACCGCAGTCACCCAGTGAGTAATTGTGCTAAGTTTGGGATGCCTGGCATTTAAACTGCAATAATAGCAGTAGTTAATCTTTTTTCATTAAGGTCAATAGCTGAAATCTGATTGGCTGTTATTGCCCCACCCCTTTTTTCCCCTAAATGTGAACCACAGTCACTCAGTGGCCAACACTTTAAGGTTTGGGAATCCTGGCATTCAAAGTGTCGAAATGGCAGAAGTTTTAATTTCTCCATTGAAAATCAATGAGTGATATATGATTGGTTGTCGGTGGCTCCGCCCACTTTTTCTAACCTTGAAGTGCAAACACCCAGTGAGAACATTTGTAAACTTTGGGGTCCTTGACATCAATAATATGAGAATAGCAGAATTTTAAATGTTCCCATGTAAATAAATCACTGAAATTCAATTGGCTGCTTGTGGCTCTGCCCACTTTAAAAATGTCAACCCAAGCCACAACCCAAGCTGCAATTTAAATTTTCCCATATAAAACAAACAGCTGAAATGTGATTGGCTGTCGACGGCTCCGCCCACTTTTCCAAAATTCTAACCATAGTAACCCAGTGACCCATGGTGCCAAGTTTGGGGACTCTGGCTTTAAAACTGTTAGAATGACAGCTTTTACAATTTTCTAATTAAAGTCAATAGGGAAAATCCGATTGGTTGTTTGTGGCTCCGCCCACTTTTGCAGTCCCCAAAATGTGACAGAAATGTTACGTCAACCCCATGACTAAGTGACCCAAGTTTGGTGAGTTTACCTTCACATCTGTCTGATTGGCGAAAGTTTAACATTTTCCAATGAAAGTCTATGGGAAAAAAATGGGGTTTTCGGGGGGCCGCCCCAGGGGCACCGAGGGTAAGATCGCTTAACAGAGCACAAGCAACCTGCACGGCTATGGGCCGAAGAAGTGTGCAAAATTTTACACATGCCCTCCTAAAACTCTTAAAACTGTGGCATGAATAGCATTTTAGCATTTCCATGTTAAAAGGATTATTTGCACTGATTAACATTGGGCAGGAGTGGTAGCGAAGGGGAACTGTGGCTGTCTACCATGTGCAACGTTGTGGGTTCGACTCCTGGAGCAGGCATGGGCAACCTGGACGCGGGTTAATGTCCATGGCTGGGACGTTGACTCAAACATCCTGGGGACGAAGCAGTAAACCTCACACACACCTGCCCAATTTTTTATGTCACAATACTTTCTGACTGATTTTAGCAGGAATTAATTTTTTCCCTTTGGCTGTTGCTAGCTCCGCCCACTTTTTTTAACCATTTCAGCCCACGGGTATTTTTCATCTTATGGCCGAGAGGAATTTTCCCATTTCAGCACTCCTCCCTTTCATTCCCCAATAACTTTATCACTACTTATCACAAAGAAATGATCTATACCTTGTTTTTTCCACCACCAATTAGGCTTTCTTTGGGTGGTACATTATGCTAAGAATTATTTTATTCTAAATGCATTTTAACGGAAATAATTAAGAAAAAAATGGAAAAAATCATTATTTTTTAGTTTTCGGCCATTATAGTTTTAAAATACCACATGCTACCGTAATTAAAATCTACACATTTTATTTGCCCATTTGTCCCGGTTATTGCAATGGTAAAATTATATCCCTAGTATAATGTATGGTGACAATATTTTATTTGGAAATAAAGGTACATTTTTTCAGTTTTACATCCATCGCTAATTTTTACCCCATACATTTATAATAATATAGCCTCTCGACATACATTTTTTTTTATTCCCTAAAGTCAGTAGATGTAATTTTACTATTTGGCCACAAGATGTTCCCGCTGAGCAAAATCCTATGTAGCGTACCAAGTACGCTACATAGGAAACAATGTGTTGCTCCATTGTTCCTAGGGAAGTGATGCAGGCTTCAATGGAATCCTGCGGCATGGGTGTCCTGTGGGGAGATTAATGAATGGGAATTTTGCTCCCATTCATTAGTGTAACAATTGTGCAGCGGAAAGCGGTGGAAATCGTCGGCAGAAGGAAGTGCGGCGGCTCTATCTAAGAATAAACACTGTCTTTGAACAAAAACAGTGTTTATTCTCGGTGGACACATACGGATTGGCACAGGTGACTTTTGTCCCCTGCAGCCAAGCCCCCCTGTTGCTGGCAACATCGCGATTGTGACCATCTGCCCGCATGACCACGCGCAAACCCCCCCCCCCCCCCCACACAAACTGCAAGGACGTGACTAGCGCGTCCCTGCGGCTGTAGCAGCTGCTGCTGGGGACGTGAAGCTCACGTCCGCGTGGCATAAATGGTTAAAATAAGCTTATCGCAGTGAATTTGAGATTAAGGGTCTGATATATGAAAGGCTGATAATTTTGCTGTGCGCAATTTCACTGGTCCTAACGTCAGCATTATGCCGCTAGTTACCACAGCAATGCCCGCATTCATTTTTTTCTTCTTGAAAGTGAGTGCTTCATGCTGATATCAAAGTCAACAATACAAGCGAGAGCAAAAATGCAAATGCAGACGCATACAGGTTTATTAATTTTGCGGCAAAATCTGGACATGCACCGCACAGGACTCACATGACAGGCAAGTTGAAAATGCAAAAGATACTGCTTAATTGCCTCGAGATAAGTAAATCCTATGCCGCAGTTGTAGCCACTTGTCTCGGAAGTGGCATAGTATTTACACTGCTGGATTTCAACGGTACTGTTTCAATCGACTGTGCACACTGCTGGTGAATCGGCTGTGGTAAATCAAGGTATTGTGTATTTTTTTATGCATAATTCTACTTGTAGTTTTGTACACATATAGAAATCCTGCCCAGCCCTCCCATTATTCAGGGGGGAAAAACACATAGAAATGCATACAAAAGTGTGCAAAAATGAGCTGAAACACGCTTGCGTTTTTAAAGTCCATTTATGTGCGATCCCAAACGCACCTGATGTGAACGAGGCCTTAATGAATCGGTAAGGAGCCGAGGTTAATTGGCTCCCTACCATGTGGTCGCTGTGAGCCAATCACTGTGATCACTAGATAGAAAGCAACAAAGTTGCAATCTCTTGCACTCTCTCCAGCTTTCTCCACCAGTCTGCAGTGATCTCTGGACAGAGAGAGCTGTAGCTGCTGTTTGACTGTGTCTCACAGACAGCGTTACAGTGTAAAAACACATTTATTCACATAATTTCACCCCACAACCCCTGTGATCCCTTTCCAGTCCCCTCTAGCATGTAGGTGAAGTCAGCAGTATATATATATATATATATATATTTATATATATGCTGTGTAAAGTTACTGTATACAGGGGCTGTATCCCTTACACAGTTAGTTTATGTAATGTATGTATATTGAGAACTATCTCTGGGCACTGGTTTTTTACCACAGAAACAATGTAGCCACATATATCTTATATTGTTTTATTCAGAAGGAGTTACTGAATCATTTTTTGGGTGAATTACTGCAATACTCCGAAGCATATCTGTGAAAAAAGCAGAACAGCTAACATATCTGATTAAAAGAAATGCATTTTCAATTTTGTTGTTATACATTCCATCAAATTTCACCAATATTTGCTGCAGCCAAAATTATCATCGCACCCATCAAAGGATACCTCAGGGGGTGTAGTTTACTAAATGAAGCCATTTTTGGCGGGAATTTGACAATCTCTTTACCTCAGACTTCATTGTAAGTGGCCTACGCTGGAAAATACAAGCATGTGAATTATGCTCTGTGAAAGCTCAATTATTGACAACTTTCTCTGGACATTGGTTTTCACTACAGAAACAATGTAGCCACATATATCTTATATCGTTTTTGCTCAGAAGGAGTTACTGCATCATTTTTGGGGTGAATTACTACAATACTCCAAAACGTATCTGTGAAAAAGCTGAACAGCTGACATATCTGAATAAAAGAAATGAATTTTTCATTTTGTTGTTATACATTCTATCAAATTTCACCAATAATCTCTGCAGCCAAAATTATCAATGCATTCATCCAAGCGTACCTCAGGGGGTGTAGTTTACTAAATAAAGTCTTTTTTGGTTGGAATTTGACAATCTCTTTACCTCAGGCTTCATTGTAAGCAGCCTACACTGGAAAATACAAGCATGTGATTTATGCTGTGTGAAAGCTCAATTATTGACAATTTTCCTTGGACACTGCTTCTTACTGCAAAAACAATGTAACCACACATATCTGATATTGTTTTATTTAAAAGGAGTCACTGAATCATTTTTTGGGTAGATTTTCTGCCATATTCCAAAGCATGTCTGTGAAAAAGCAGAAATGTATATATTACCATTGAATTGCAATAGGTAACATTTGATTGGCTGTTGTAAGCTCCGCCCAGTTTTCTGAATTTTAACTCCAGTCACCCAGTCATGGTCTGTGCCAAGTTGTGGGCCTCTGGCTTTAAAACTGTGAGAATGGCAATATTTAAAAAATGTACATTGACGTCAATAGGTGAAATCTGATTGGCTGTTTGTGGCTCCACCCACTTTTGCTAAATTTTGACCGCAGTCACCCAGTGAGTAATTGTGCTAAGTTTGGGATGCCTGGCATTTAAACTGCAATAATAGCAGTAGTTAATCTTTTTTCATTAAGGTCAATAGCTGAAATCTGATTGGCTGTTATTGCCCCACCCCTTTTTCCCCTAAATGTGAACCACAGTCACTCAGTGGCCAACACTTTAAGGTTTGGGAATCCTGGCATTCAAAGTGTCGAAATGGCAGAAGTTTTAATTTCTCCATTGAAAATCAATGAGTGATATATGATTGGTTGTCGGTGGCTCCGCCCACTTTTTCTAACCTTGAAGTGCAAACACCCAGTGAGAACATTTGTAAACTTTGGGGTCCTTGACATCAATAATATGAGAATAGCAGAATTTTAAATGTTCCCATGTAAATAAATCACTGAAATTCAATTGGCTGCTTGTGGCTCCGCCCACTTTAAAAATGTCAACCCAAGCCACAACCCAAGCTGCAATTTAAATTTTCCCATATAAAACAAACAGCTGAAATGTGATTGGCTGTCGACGGCTCCGCCCACTTTTCCAAAATTCTAACCATAGTAACCCAGTGACCCATGGTGCCAAGTTTGGGGACTCTGGCTTTAAAACTGTTAGAATGACAGCTTTTACAATTTTCTAATTAAAGTCAATAGGGAAAATCCGATTGGTTGTTTGTGGCTCCGCCCACTTTTGCAGTCCCCAAAATGTGACAGAAATGTTACGTCAACCCCATGACTAAGTGACCCAAGTTTGGTGAGTTTACCTTCACATCTGTCTGATTGGCGAAAGTTTAACATTTTCCAATGAAAGTCTATGGGAAAAAATGGGGTTTTCGGGGGGCCGCCCTAGGGGCACCGAGGGTAAGATCGCTTAACAAAGCACAAGCAACCTGCACGGCTATGGGCCGAAGAAGTGTGCAAAATTTTACACATGCCCTCCTAAAACTCTTAAAACTGTGGCATGAATAGCATTTTAGCATTTCCATGTTAAAAGGATTATTTGCACTGATTAACATTGGGCAGGAGTGGTAGCGAAGGGGAACTGTGGCTGTCTACCATGTGCAACGTTGTGAGTTCGACTCCTGGAGCAGGCATGGGCAACCTGGACGCGGGTTAATGTCCATGGCTGGGACGTTGACTCAAACATCCTGGGGACGAAGCAGTAAACCTCGCACACACCTGCCCAATTTTTTATGTCACAATACTTTCTGACTGATTTTAGCAGGAATTAATTTTTTTCCCTTTGGCTGTTGCTAGCTCCGCCCACTTTTTTTTTAACCATTTCAGCCCACGGGTATTTTTCATCTTATGGCCGAGAGGAATTTTCCCATTTCAGCACTCCTCCCTTTCATTCCCCAATAACTTTATCACTACTTATCACAAAGAAATGATCTATACCTTGTTTTTTCCACCACCAATTAGGCTTTCTTTGGGTCGTACATTATGCTAAGAATTATTTTATTCTAAATGCATTTTAACGGAAATAATTAAGAAAAAAATGGAAAAAATCATTATTTTTTAGTTTTCGGCCATTATAGTTTTAAAATACCACATGCTACCGTAATTAAAATCTACACATTTTATTTGCCCATTTGTCCCGGTTATTGCAATGGTAAAATTATATCCCTAGTATAATGTATGGTGACAATATTTTATTTGGAAATAAAGGCACATTTTTTCAGTTTTACATCCATCGCTAATTTTTACCCCATACATTTATAATAATATAGCCTCTCGACATACATTTTTTTTTATTCCCTAAAGTCAGTAGATGTTTTTTTACTATTTGGCCACAAGATGTTCCCGCTGAGCAAAATCCTATGTAGCGTACCAAGTACGCTACATAGGAAACAATGTGTTGCTCCATTGTTCCTAGGGAAGTGATGCAGGCTTCAATGGAATCCTGCGGCATGGGTGTCCTGTGGGGAGATTAATGAATGGGAATTTTGCTCCCATTCATTAGTGTAACAATTGTGCGGCGGAAAGCGGTGGAAATCGTCGGCAGAAGGAAGTGCGGCGGCTCTATCTAAGAATAAACACTGTCTTTGAACAAAAACAGTGTTTATTCTCGGTGGACACATACGGATTGGCACAGGTGACTTTTGTCCCCTGCAGCCAAGCCCCCCTGTTGCTGGCAACATCGCGATTGTGACCATCTGCCCGCATGATCACGCGCAAGCACACCCCCCCCCCCACAAACTGCAAGGACGTGACTAGCGCGTCCCTGCGGCTGTAGCAGCTGCTGCTGGGGACGTGAAGCTCACGTCCGCGTGGAATAAATGGTTAAAATAAGCTTATCGCAGTGAATTTGAGATTAAGGGTCTGATATATGAAAGGCTGATAATTTTGCTGTGCGCAATTTCACTGGTCCTAACGTCAGCATTATGCCGCTAGTTACCACAGCAATGCCCGCATTCATTTTTTTCTTCTTGAAAGTGAGTGCTTCATGCTGATATCAAAGTCAACAATACAAGCGAGAGCAAAAATGCAAATGCAGACGCATACAGGTTTATTAATTTTGCGGCAAAATCTGGACATGCACCGCACAGGACTCACATGACAGGCAAGTTGAAAATGCAAAAGATACTGCTTAATTGCCTCGAGATAAGTAAATCCTATGCCGCAGTTGTAGCCACTTGTCTCGGAAGTGGCATAGTATTTACACTGCTGGATTTCAACGGTACTGTTTCAATCGACTGTGCACACTGCTGGTGAATCGGCTGTGGTAAATCAAGGTATTGTGTATTTTTTTATGCATAATTCTACTTGTAGTTTTGTACACATATAGAAATCCTGCCCAGCCCTCCCATTATTCAGGGGGGAAAAACACATAGAAATGCATACAAAAGTGTGCAAAAATGAGCTGAAACCCGCTTGCGTTTTTAAAGTCCATTTATGTGCGATCCCAAACGCACCTGATGTGAACGAGGCCTTAATGAATCGGTAAGGAGCCGAGGTTAATTGGCTCCCTACCATGTGGTCGCTGTGAGCCAATCACTGTGATCACTAGATAGAAAGCAACAAAGTTGCAATCTCTTGCACTCTCTCCAGCTTTCTCCACCAGTCTGCAGTGATCTCTGGACAGAGAGAGCTGTAGCTGCTGTTTGACTGTGTCTCACAGACAGCGTTACAGTGTAAAAACACATTTATTCACATAATTTCACCCCACAACTCACCCCACAACCCCTGTGATCCCTTTCCAGTCACCTCTAGCATGTAGGTGAAGTCAGCAGTATATATATATATATATATATATATATATATATATATATATATATATATATATATATATTTATATATATGCTGTGTAAAGTTACTGTATACAGGGGCTGTATCCCTTACACAGTTAGTTTATGTAATGTATGTATATTGAGAACTATCTCTGGGCACTGGTTTTTTACCACAGAAACAATGTAGCCACATATATCTTATATTGTTTTATTCAGAAGGAGTTACTGAATCATTTTTTGGGTGAATTACTGCAATACTCCGAAGCATATCTGTGAAAAAAGCAGAACAGCTAACATATCTGATTAAAAGAAATGCATTTTCAATTTTGTTGTTATACATTCCATCAAATTTCACCAATATTTGCTGCAGCCAAAATTATCATCGCACCCATCAAAGGATACCTCAGGGGGTGTAGTTTACTAAATGAAGCCATTTTTGGCGGGAATTTGACAATCTCTTTACCTCAGACTTCATTGTAAGTGGCCTACGCTGGAAAATACAAGCATGTGAATTATGCTCTGTGAAAGCTCAATTATTGACAACTTTCTCTGGACATTGGTTTTCACTACAGAAACAATGTAGCCACATATATCTTATATCGTTTTTGCTCAGAAGGAGTTACTGCATCATTTTTGGGGTGAATTACTACAATACTCCAAAACGTATCTGTGAAAAAGCTGAACAGCTGACATATCTGAATAAAAGAAATGAATTTTTCATTTTGTTGTTATACATTCTATCAAATTTCACCAATAATCTCTGCAGCCAAAATTATCAATGCATTCATCCAAGCGTACCTCAGGGGGTGTAGTTTACTAAATAAAGTCTTTTTTGGTTGGAATTTGACAATCTCTTTACCTCAGGCTTCATTGTAAGCAGCCTACACTGGAAAATACAAGCATGTGATTTATGCTGTGTGAAAGCTCAATTATTGACAATTTTCCTTGGACACTGCTTCTTACTGCAAAAACAATGTAACCACACATATCTGATATTGTTTTATTTAAAAGGAGTCACTGAATCATTTTTTGGGTAGATTTTCTGCCATATTCCAAAGCATGTCTGTGAAAAAGCAGAAATGTATATATTACCATTGAATTGCAATAGGTAACATTTGATTGGCTGTTGTAAGCTCCGCCCAGTTTTCTGAATTTTAACTCCAGTCACCCAGTCATGGTCTGTGCCAAGTTGTGGGCCTCTGGCTTTAAAATTGTGAGAATGGCAATATTTAAAAAATGTACATTGACGTCAATAGGTGAAATCTGATTGGCTGTTTGTGGCTCCACCCACTTTTGCTAAATTTTGACCGCAGTCACCCAGTGAGTAATTGTGCTAAGTTTGGGATGCCTGGCATTTAAACTGCAATAATAGCAGTAGTTAATCTTTTTTCATTAAGGTCAATAGCTGAAATCTGATTGGCTGTTATTGCCCCACCCCTTTTTTCCCCTAAATGTGAACCACAGTCACTCAGTGGCCAACACTTTAAGGTTTGGGAATCCTGGCATTCAAAGTGTCGAAATGGCAGAAGTTTTAATTTCTCCATTGAAAATCAATGAGTGATATATGATTGGTTGTCGGTGGCTCTGCCCACTTTTTCTAACCTTGAAGTGCAAACACCCAGTGAGAACATTTGTAAACTTTGGGGTCCTTGACATCAATAATATGAGAATAGCAGAATTTTAAATGTTCCCATGTAAATAAATCACTGAAATTCAATTGGCTGCTTGTGGCTCCGCCCACTTTAAAAATGTCAACCCAAGCCACAACCCAAGCTGCAATTTAAATTTTCCCATATAAAACAAACAGCTGAAATGTGATTGGCTGTCGACGGCTCCGCCCACTTTTCCAAAATTCTAACCATAGTAACCCAGTGACCCATCGTGCCAAGTTTGGGGACTCTGGCTTTAAAACTGTTAGAATGACAGCTTTTACAATTTTCTAATTAAAGTCAATAGGGAAAATCCGATTGGTTGTTTGTGGCTCCGCCCACTTTTGCAGTCCCCAAAATGTGACAGAAATGTTACGTCAACCCCATGACTAAGTGACCCAAGTTTGGTGAGTTTACCTTCACATCTGTCTGATTGGCGAAAGTTTAACATTTTCCAATGAAAGTCTATGGGAAAAAATGGGGTTTTCGGGGGGCCGCCCCAGGGGCACCGAGGGTAAGATCGCTTAACAAAGCACAAGCAACCTGCACGGCTATGGGCCGAAGAAGTGTGCAAAATTTTACACATGCCCTCCTAAAACTCTTAAAACTGTGGCATGAATAGCATTTTAGCATTTCCATGTTAAAAGGATTATTTGCACTGATTAACATTGGGCAGGAGTGGTAGCGAAGGGGAACTGTGGCTGTCTACCATGTGCAACGTTGTGAGTTCGACTCCTGGAGCAGGCATGGGCAACCTGGACGCGGGTTAATGTCCATGGCTGGGACGTTGACTCAAACATCCTGGGGACGAAGCAGTAAACCTCACACACACCTGCCCAATTTTTTATGTCACAATACTTTCTGACTGATTTTAGCAGCAATTAATTTTTTCCCTTTGGCTGTTGCTAGCTCCGCCCACTTTTTTTAACCATTTCAGCCCACGGGTATTTTTCATCTTATGGCCGAGAGGAATTTTCCCATTTCAGCACTCCTCCCTTTCATTCCCCAATAACTTTATCACTACTTATCACAAAGAAATGATCTATACCTTGTTTTTTCCACCACCAATTAGGCTTTCTTTGGGTGGTACAGTATGCTAAGAATTATTTTATTCTAAATGCATTTTAACGGAAATAATTAAGAAAAAAATGGAAAAAATCATTATTTTTTAGTTTTCGGCCATTATAGTTTTAAAATACCACATGCTACCATAATTAAAATCTACACATTTTATTTGCCCATTTGTCCCGGTTATTGCAATGGTAAAATTATATCCCTAGTATAATGTATGGTGACAATATTTTATTTGGAAATAAAGGTACATTTTTTCAGTTTTACATCCATCGCTAATTTTTACCCCATACATTTATAATAATATAGCCTCTCGACATACATTTTTTTTATTCCCTAAAGTCAGTAGATGTAATTTTACTATTTGGCCACAAGATGTTCCCGCTGAGCAAAATCCTATGTAGCGTACCAAGTACGCTACATAGGAAACAATGTGTTGCTCCATTGTTCCTAGGGAAGTGATGCAGGCTTCAATGGAATCCTGCGGCATGGGTGTCCTGTGGGGAGATTAATGAATGGGAATTTTGCTCCCATTCATTAGTGTAACAATTGTGCGGCGGAAAGCGGTGGAAATCGTCGGCAGAAGGAAGTGCGGCGGCTCTATCTAAGAATAAACACTGTCTTTGAACAAAAACAGTGTTTATTCTCGGTGGACACATACGGATTGGCACAGGTGACTTTTGTCCCCTGCAGCCAAGCCCCCCTGTTGCTGGCAACATCGCGATTGTGACCATCTGCCCGCATGATCACGTGCAAACACCCCCCCCCCCCCACAAACTGCAAGGACGTGACTAGCGCGTCCCTGCGGCTGTAGCAGCTGCTGCTGGGGACGTGAAGCTCACGTCCGCGTGGCATAAATGGTTAAAATAAGCTTATCGCAGTGAATTTGAGATTAAGGGTCTGATATATGAAAGGCTGATAATTTTGCTGTGCGCAATTTCACTGGTCCTAACGTCAGCATTATGCCGCTAGTTACCACAGCAATGCCCGCATTCATTTTTTTCTTCTTGAAAGTGAGTGCTTCATGCTGATATCAAAGTCAACAATACAAGCGAGAGCAAAAATGCAAATGCAGACGCATACAGGTTTATTAATTTTGCGGCAAAATCTGGACATGCACCGCACAGGACTCACATGACAGGCAAGTTGAAAATGCAAAAGATACTGCTTAATTGCCTCGAGATAAGTAAATCCTATGCCGCAGTTGTAGCCACTTGTCTCGGAAGTGGCATAGTATTTACACTGCTGGATTTCAACGGTACTGTTTCAATCGACTGTGCACACTGCTGGTGAATCGGCTGTGGTAAATCAAGGTATTGTGTATTTTTTTATGCATAATTCTACTTGTAGTTTTGTACACATATAGAAATCCTGCCCAGCCCTCCCATTATTCAGGGGGGAAAAACACATAGAAATGCATACAAAAGTGTGCAAAAATGAGCTGAAACACGCTTGCGTTTTTAAAGTCCATTTATGTGCGATCCCAAACGCACCTGATGTGAACGAGGCCTTAATGAATCGGTAAGGAGCCGAGGTTAATTGGCTCCCTACCATGTGGTCGCTGTGAGCCAATCACTGTGATCACTAGATAGAAAGCAACAAAGTTGCAATCTCTTGCACTCTCTCCAGCTTTCTCCACCAGTCTGCAGTGATCTCTGGACAGAGAGAGCTGTAGCTGCTGTTTGACTGTGTCTCACAGACAGCGTTACAGTGTAAAAACACATTTATTCACATAATTTCACCCCACAACCCCTGTGATCCCTTTCCAGTCACCTCTAGCATGTAGGTGAAGTCAGCAGTATATATATATATATATATATATATATATATATATATATATATATATATATATATATATATATATATTTATATATATGCTGTGTAAAGTTACTGTATACAGGGGCTGTATCCCTTACACAGTTAGTTTATGTAATGTATGTATATTGAGAACTATCTCTGGGCACTGGTTTTTTACCACAGAAACAATGTAGCCACATATATCTTATATTGTTTTATTCAGAAGGAGTTACTGAATCATTTTTTGGGTGAATTACTGCAATACTCCGAAGCATATCTGTGAAAAAAGCAGAACAGCTAACATATCTGATTAAAAGAAATGCATTTTCAATTTTGTTGTTATACATTCCATCAAATTTCACCAATAATTGCTGCAGCCAAAATTATCATCGCACCCATCAAAGGATACCTCAGGGGGTGTAGTTTACTAAATGAAGCCATTTTTGGCGGGAATTTGACAATCTCTTTACCTCAGACTTCATTGTAAGTGGCCTACGCTGGAAAATACAAGCATGTGAATTATGCTCTGTGAAAGCTCAATTATTGACAACTTTCTCTGGACATTGGTTTTCACTACAGAAACAATGTAGCCACATATATCTTATATCGTTTTTGCTCAGAAGGAGTTACTGCATCATTTTTGGGGTGAATTACTACAATACTCCAAAACGTATCTGTGAAAAAGCTGAACAGCTGACATATCTGAATAAAAGAAATGAACTTTTCATTTTGTTGTTATACATTCTATCAAATTTCACCAATAATTTCTGCAGCCAAAATTATCAATGCATTCATCCAAGCGTACCTCAGGGGGTGTAGTTTACTAAATAAAGTCTTTTTTGGTTGGAATTTGACAATCTCTTTACCTCAGGCTTCATTGTAAGCAGCCTACACTGGAAAATACAAGCATGTGATTTATGCTGTGTGAAAGCTCAATTATTGACAATTTTCCTTGGACACTGCTTCTTACTGCAAAAACAATGTAACCACACATATCTGATATTGTTTTATTTAAAAGGAGTCACTGAATTATTTTTTGGGTAGATTTTCTGCCATATTCCAAAGCATGTCTGTGAAAAAGCAGAAATGTATATATTACCATTGAATTGCAATAGGTAACATTTGATTGGCTGTTGTAAGCTCCGCCCAGTTTTCTGAATTTTAACTCCAGTCACCCAGTCATGGTCTGTGCCAAGTTGTGGGCCTCTGGCTTTAAAACTGTGAGAATGGCAATATTTAAAAAATGTACATTGACGTCAATAGGTGAAATCTGATTGGCTGTTTGTGGCTCCACCCACTTTTGCTAAATTTTGACCGCAGTCACCCAGTGAGTAATTGTGCTAAGTTTGGGATGCCTGGCATTTAAACTGCAATAATAGCAGTAGTTAATCTTTTTTCATTAAGGTCAATAGCTGAAATCTGATTGGCTGTTATTGCCCCACCCCTTTTTTCCCCTAAATGTGAACCACAGTCACTCAGTGGCCAACACTTTAAGGTTTGGGAATCCTGGCATTCAAAGTGTCGAAATGGCAGAAGTTTTAATTTCTCCATTGAAAATCAATGAGTGATATATGATTGGTTGTCGGTGGCTCCGCCCACTTTTTCTAACCTTGAAGTGCAAACACCCAGTGAGAACATTTGTAGACTTTGGGGTCCTTGACATCAATAATATGAGAATAGCAGAATTTTAAATGTTCCCATGTAAATAAATCACTGAAATTCAATTGGCTGCTTGTGGCTCTGCCCACTTTAAAAATGTCAACCCAAGCCACAACCCAAGCTGCAATTTAAATTTTCCCATATAAAACAAACAGCTGAAATGTGATTGGCTGTCGATTTTCTAATTAAAGTCAATAGGGAAAATCCGATTGGTTGTTTGTGGCTCCGCCCACTTTTGCAGTCCCCAAAATGTGACAGAAATGTTACGTCAACCCCATGACTAAGTGACCCAAGTTTGGTGAGTTTACCTTCACATCTGTCTGATTGGCGAAAGTTTAACATTTTCCAATGAAAGTCTATGGGAAAAAATGGGGTTTTCGGGGGGCCGCCCCAGGGGCACCGAGGGTAAGATCGCTTAACAGAGCACAAGCAACCTGCACGGCTATGGGCCGAAGAAGTGTGCAAAATTTTACACATGCCCTCCTAAAACTCTTAAAACTGTGGCATGAATAGCATTTTAGCATTTCCATGTTAAAAGGATTATTTGCACTGATTAACATTGGGCAGGAGTGGTAGCGAAGGGGAACTGTGGCTGTCTACCATGTGCAACGTTGTGAGTTCGACTCCTGGAGCAGGCATGGGCAACCTGGACGCGGGTTAATGTCCATGGCTGGGACGTTGACTCAAACATCCTGGGGACGAAGCAGTAAACCTCACACACACCTGCCCAATTTTTTATGTCACAATACTTTCTGACTGATTTTAGCAGCAATTAATTTTTTCCCTTTGGCTGTTGCTAGCTCCGCCCACTTTTTTTAACCATTTCAGCCCACGGGTATTTTTCATCTTATGGCCGAGAGGAATTTTCCCATTTCAGCACTCCTCCCTTTCATTCCCCAATAACTTTATCACTACTTATCACAAAGAAATGATCTATACCTTGTTTTTTCCACCACCAATTAGGCTTTCTTTGGGTGGTACATTATGCTAAGAATTATTTTATTCTAAATGCATTTTAACGGAAATAATTAAGAAAAAAATGGAAAAAATCATTATTTTTCAGTTTTCGGCCATTATAGTTTTAAAATACCACATGCTACCGTAATTAAAATCTACACATTTTATTTGCCCATTTGTCCCGGTTATTGCAATGGTAAAATTATATCCCTAGTATAATGTATGGTGACAATATTTTATTTGGAAATAAAGGTACATTTTTTCAGTTTTACATCCATCGCTAATTTTTACCCCATACATTTATAATAATATAGCCTCTCGACATACATTTTTTTTTATTCCCTAAAGTCAGTAGATGTAATTTTACTATTTGGCCACAAGATGTTCCCGCTGAGCAAAATCCTATGTAGCGTACCAAGTACGCTACATAGGAAACAATGTGTTGCTCCATTGTTCCTAGGGAAGTGATGCAGGCTTCAATGGAATCCTGCGGCATGGGTGTCCTGTGGGGAGATTAATGAATGGGAATTTTGCTCCCATTCATTAGTGTAACAATTGTGCGGCGGAAAGCGGTGGAAATCGTCGGCAGAAGGAAGTGCGGCGGCTCTATCTAAGAATAAACACTGTCTTTGAACAAAAACAGTGTTTATTCTCGGTGGACACATACGGATTGGCACAGGTGACTTTTGTCCCCTGCAGCCAAGCCCCCCTGTTGCTGGCAACATCGCGATTGTGACCATCTGCCCGCATGATCACGCGCAAACACCCCCCTTCCCCCCCCACAAACTGCAGGGACGTGACTAGCGCGTCCCTGGGCTGTAGCAGCTGCTGCTGGGGACGTGAAGCTCACGTCCGCGTGGCATAAATGGTTAAAATAAGCTTATCGCAGTGAATTTGAGATTAAGGGTCTGATATATGAAAGGCTGATAATTTTGCTGTGCGCAATTTCACTGGTCCTAACGTCAGCATTATGCCGCTAGTTACCACAGCAATGCCCGCATTCATTTTTTTCTTCTTGAAAGTGAGTGCTTCATGCTGATATCAAAGGCAACAATACAAGCGAGAGCAAAAATGCAAATGCAGACGCATACAGGTTTATTAATTTTGCGGCAAAATCTGGACATGCACCGCACAGGACTCACATGACAGGCAAGTTGAAAATGCAAAAGATACTGCTTAATTGCCTCGAGATAAGTAAATCCTATGCCGCAGTTGTAGCCACTTGTCTCGGAAGTGGCATAGTATTTACACTGCTGGATTTCAACGGTACTGTTTCAATCGACTGTGCACACTGCTGGTGAATCGGCTGTGGTAAATCAAGGTATTGTGTATTTTTTTATGCATAATTCTACTTGTAGTTTTGTACACATATAGAAATCCTGCCCAGCCCTCCCATTATTCAGGGGGGAAAAACACATAGAAATGCATACAAAAGTGTGCAAAAATGAGCTGAAACACGCTTGCGTTTTTAAAGTCCATTTATGTGCGATCCCAAACGCACCTGATGTGAACGAGGCCTTAATGAATCGGTAAGGAGCCGAGGTTAATTGGCTCCCTACCATGTGGTCGCTGTGAGCCAATCACTGTGATCACTAGATAGAAAGCAACAAAGTTGCAATCTCTTGCACTCTCTCCAGCTTTCTCCACCAGTCTGCAGTGATCTCTGGACAGAGAGAGCTGTAGCTGCTGTTTGACTGTGTCTCACAGACAGCGTTACAGTGTAAAAACACATTTATTCACATAATTTCACCCCACAACTCACCCCACAACCCCTGTGATCCCTTTCCAGTCACCTCTAGCATGTAGGTGAAGTCAGCAGTATATATATATATATATATATATATATATATATATATATATATATATATATATTTATATATTTATATATATGCTGTGTAAAGTTACTGTATACAGGGGCTGTATCCCTTACACAGTTAGTTTATGTAATGTATGTATATTGAGAACTATCTCTGGGCACTGGTTTTTTACCACAGAAACAATGTAGCCACATATATCTTATATTGTTTTATTCAGAAGGAGTTACTGAATCATTTTTTGGGTGAATTACTGCAATACTCCGAAGCATATCTGTGAAAAAAGCAGAACAGCTAACATATCTGATTAAAAGAAATGCATTTTCAATTTTGTTGTTATACATTCCATCAAATTTCACCAATATTTGCTGCAGCCAAAATTATCATCGCACCCATCAAAGGATACCTCAGGGGGTGTAGTTTACTAAATTAAGCCATTTTTGGCGGGAATTTGACAATCTCTTTACCTCAGACTTCATTGTAAGTGGCCTACGCTGGAAAATACAAGCATGTGAATTATGCTCTGTGAAAGCTCAATTATTGACAACTTTCTCTGGACATTGGTTTTCACTACAGAAACAATGTAGCCACATATATCTTATATCGTTTTTGCTCAGAAGGAGTTACTGCATCATTTTTGGGGTGAATTACTACAATACTCCAAAACGTATCTGTGAAAAAGCTGAACAGCTGACATATCTGAATAAAAGAAATGAATTTTTCATTTTGTTGTTATACATTCTATCAAATTTCACCAATAATCTCTGCAGCCAAAATTATCAATGCATTCATCCAAGCGTACCTCAGGGGGTGTAGTTTACTAAATAAAGTCTTTTTTGGTTGGAATTTGACAATCTCTTTACCTCAGGCTTCATTGTAAGCAGCCTACACTGGAAAATACAAGCATGTGATTTATGCTGTGTGAAAGCTCAATTATTGACAATTTTCCTTGGACACTGCTTCTTACTGCAAAAACAATGTAACCACACATATCTGATATTGTTTTATTTAAAAGGAGTCACTGAATCATTTTTTGGGTAGATTTTCTGCCATATTCCAAAGCATGTCCGTGAAAAAGCAGAAATGTATATATTACCATTGAATTGCAATAGGTAATATTTGATTGGCTGTTGTAAGCTCCGCCCAGTTTTCTGAATTTTAACTCCAGTCACCCAGTCATGGTCTGTGCCAAGTTGTGGGCCTCTGGCTTTAAAACTGTGAGAATGGCAATATTTAAAAAATGTACATTGACGTCAATAGGTGAAATCTGATTGGCTGTTTGTGGCTCCACCCACTTTTGCTAAATTTTGACCGCAGTCACCCAGTGAGTAATTGTGCTAAGTTTGGGATGCCTGGCATTTAAACTGCAATAATAGCAGTAGTTAATCTTTTTTCATTAAGGTCAATAGCTGAAATCTGATTGGCTGTTATTGCCCCACCCCTTTTTTCCCCTAAATGTGAACCACAGTCACTCAGTGGCCAACACTTTAAGGTTTGGGAATCCTGGCATTCAAAGTGTCGAAATGGCAGAAGTTTTAATTTCTCCATTGAAAATCAATGAGTGATATATGATTGGTTGTCGGTGGCTCCGCCCACTTTTTCTAACCTTGAAGTGCAAACACCCAGTGAGAACATTTGTAAACTTTGGGGTCCTTGACATCAATAATATGAGAATAGCAGAATTTTAAATGTTCCCATGTAAATAAATCACTGAAATTCAATTGGCTGCTTGTGGCTCCGCCCACTTTAAAAATGTCAACCCAAGCCACAACCCAAGCTGCAATTTAAATTTTCCCATATAAAACAAACAGCTGAAATGTGATTGGCTGTCGACGGCTCCGCCCACTTTTCCAAAATTCTAACCATAGTAACCCAGTGACCCATGGTGCCAAGTTTGGGGACTCTGGCTTTAAAACTGTTAGAATGACAGCTTTTACAATTTTCTAATTAAAGTCAATAGGGAAAATCCGATTGGTTGTTTGTGGCTCCGCCCACTTTTGCAGTCCCCAAAATGTGACAGAAATGTTACGTCAACCCCATGACTAAGTGACCCAAGTTTGGTGAGTTTACCTTCACATCTGTCTGATTGGCGAAAGTTTAACATTTTCCAATGAAAGTCTATGGGAAAAAATGGGGTTTTCGGGGGGCCGCCCCAGGGGCACCGAGGGTAAGATCGCTTAACAAAGCACAAGCAACCTGCACGGCTATGGGCCGAAGAAGTGTGCAAAATTTTACACATGCCCTCCTAAAACTCTTAAAACTGTGGCATGAATAGCATTTTAGCATTTCCATGTTAAAAGGATTATTTGCACTGATTAACATTGGGCAGGAGTGGTAGCGAAGGGGAACTGTGGCTGTCTACCATGTGCAACGTTGTGAGTTCGACTCCTGGAGCAGGCATGGGCAACCTGGACGCGGGTTAATGTCCATGGCTGGGACGTTGACTCAAACATCCTGGGGACGAAGCAGTAAACCTCACACACACCTGCCCAATTTTTTATGTCACAATACTTTCTGACTGATTTTAGCAGCAATTAATTTTTTCCCTTTGGCTGTTGCTAGCTCCGCCCACTTTTTTTAACCATTTCAGCCCACGGGTATTTTTCATCTTATGGCCGAGAGGAATTTTCCCATTTCAGCACTCCTCCCTTTCATTCCCCAATAACTTTATCACTACTTATCACAAAGAAATGATCTATACCTTGTTTTTTCCACCACCAATTAGGCTTTCTTTGGGTGGTACATTATGCTAAGAATTATTTTATTCTAAATGCATTTTAACGGAAATAATTAAGAAAAAAATGGAAAAAATCATTATTTTTTAGTTTTCGGCCATTATAGTTTTAAAATACCACATGCTACCGTAATTAAAATCTACACATTTTATTTGCCCATTTGTCCCGGTTATTGCAATGGTAAAATTATATCCCTAGTATAATGTATGGTGACAATATTTTATTTGGAAATAAAGGTACATTTTTTCAGTTTTACATCCATCGCTAATTTTTACCCCATACATTTATAATAATATAGCCTCTCGACATACATTTTTTTTTATTCCCTAAAGTCAGTAGATGTAATTTTACTATTTGGCCACAAGATGTTCCCGCTGAGCAAAATCCTATGTAGCGTACCAAGTACGCTACATAGGAAACAATGTGTTGCTCCATTGTTCCTAGGGAAGTGATGCAGGCTTCAATGGAATCCTGCGGCATGGGTGTCCTGTGGGGAGATTAATGAATGGGAATTTTGCTCCCATTCATTAGTGTAACAATTGTGCGGCGGAAAGCGGTGGAAATCGTCGGCAGAAGGAAGTGCGGCGGCTCTATCTAAGAATAAACACTGTCTTTGAACAAAAACAGTGTTTATTCTCGGTGGACACATATGGATTGGCACAGGTGACTTTTGTCCCCTGCAGCCAAGCCCCCCTGTTGCTGGCAACATCGCGATTGTGACCATCTGCCCGCATGATCACGCGCAAACACCCCCCTTCCCCCCCCCACAAACTGCAGGGACGTGACTAGCGCGTCCCTGGGCTGTAGCAGCTGCTGCTGGGGACGTGAAGCTCACGTCCGCGTGGCATAAATGGTTAAAATAAGCTTATCGCAGTGAATTTGAGATTAAGGGTCTGATATATGAAAGGCTGATAATTTTGCTGTGCGCAATTTCACTGGTCCTAACGTCAGCATTATGCCGCTAGTTACCACAGCAATGCCCGCATTCATTTTTTTCTTCTTGAAAGTGAGTGCTTCATGCTGATATCAAAGTCAACAATACAAGCGAGAGCAAAAATGCAAATGCAGACGCATACAGGTTTATTAATTTTGCGGCAAAATCTGGACATGCACCGCACAGGACTCACATGACAGGCAAGTTGAAAATGCAAAAGATACTGCTTAATTGCCTCGAGATAAGTAAATCCTATGCCGCAGTTGTAGCCACTTGTCTCGGAAGTGGCATAGTATTTACACTGCTGGATTTCAACGGTACTGTTTCAATCGACTGTGCACACTGCTGGTGAATCGGCTGTGGTAAATCAAGGTATTGTGTATTTTTTTATGCATAATTCTACTTGTAGTTTTGTACACATATAGAAATCCTGCCCAGCCCTCCCATTATTCAGGGGGGAAAAACACATAGAAATGCATACAAAAGTGTGCAAAAATGAGCTGAAACACGCTTGCGTTTTTAAAGTCCATTTATGTGCGATCCCAAACGCACCTGATGTGAACGAGGCCTTAATGAATCGGTAAGGAGCCGAGGTTAATTGGCTCCCTACCATGTGGTCGCTGTGAGCCAATCACTGTGATCACTAGATAGAAAGCAACAAAGTTGCAATCTCTTGCACTCTCTCCAGCTTTCTCCACCAGTCTGCAGTGATCTCTGGACAGAGAGAGCTGTAGCTGCTGTTTGACTGTGTCTCACAGACAGCGTTACAGTGTAAAAACACATTTATTCACATAATTTCACCCCACAACTCACCCCACAACCCCTGTGATCCCTTTCCAGTCACCTCTAGCATGTAGGTGAAGTCAGCAGTATATATATATATATATATATATATATATATATATATATATATATATATATATATATATATATTATATATTTATATATATGCTGTGTAAAGTTACTGTATACAGGGGCTGTATCCCTTACACAGTTAGTTTATGTAATGTATGTATATTGAGAACTATCTCTGGGCACTGGTTTTTTACCACAGAAACAATGTAGCCACATATATCTTATATTGTTTTATTCAGAAGGAGTTACTGAATCATTTTTTGGGTGAATTACTGCAATACTCCGAAGCATATCTGTGAAAAAAGCAGAACAGCTAACATATCTGATTAAAAGAAATGCATTTTCAATTTTGTTGTTATACATTCCATCAAATTTCACCAATATTTGCTGCAGCCAAAATTATCATCGCACCCATCAAAGGATACCTCAGGGGGTGTAGTTTACTAAATTAAGCCATTTTTGGCGGGAATTTGACAATCTCTTTACCTCAGACTTCATTGTAAGTGGCCTACGCTGGAAAATACAAGCATGTGAATTATGCTCTGTGAAAGCTCAATTATTGACAACTTTCTCTGGACATTGGTTTTCACTACAGAAACAATGTAGCCACATATATCTTATATCGTTTTTGCTCAGAAGGAGTTACTGCATCATTTTTGGGGTGAATTACTACAATACTCCAAAACGTATCTGTGAAAAAGCTGAACAGCTGACATATCTGAATAAAAGAAATGAATTTTTCATTTTGTTGTTATACATTCTATCAAATTTCACCAATAATCTCTGCAGCCAAAATTATCAATGCATTCATCCAAGCGTACCTCAGGGGGTGTAGTTTACTAAATAAAGTCTTTTTTGGTTGGAATTTGACAATCTCTTTACCTCAGGCTTCATTGTAAGCAGCCTACACTGGAAAATACAAGCATGTGATTTATGCTGTGTGAAAGCTCAATTATTGACAATTTTCCTTGGACACTGCTTCTTACTGCAAAAACAATGTAACCACACATATCTGATATTGTTTTATTTAAAAGGAGTCACTGAATCATTTTTTGGGTAGATTTTCTGCCATATTCCAAAGCATGTCCGTGAAAAAGCAGAAATGTATATATTACCATTGAATTGCAATAGGTAATATTTGATTGGCTGTTGTAAGCTCCGCCCAGTTTTCTGAATTTTAACTCCAGTCACCCAGTCATGGTCTGTGCCAAGTTGTGGGCCTCTGGCTTTAAAACTGTGAGAATGGCAATATTTAAAAAATGTACATTGACGTCAATAGGTGAAATCTGATTGGCTGTTTGTGGCTCCACCCACTTTTGCTAAATTTTGACCGCAGTCACCCAGTGAGTAATTGTGCTAAGTTTGGGATGCCTGGCATTTAAACTGCAATAATAGCAGTAGTTAATCTTTTTTCATTAAGGTCAATAGCTGAAATCTGATTGGCTGTTATTGCCCCACCCCTTTTTTCCCCTAAATGTGAACCACAGTCACTCAGTGGCCAACACTTTAAGGTTTGGGAATCCTGGCATTCAAAGTGTCGAAATGGCAGAAGTTTTAATTTCTCCATTGAAAATCAATGAGTGATATATGATTGGTTGTCGGTGGCTCCGCCCACTTTTTCTAACCTTGAAGTGCAAACACCCAGTGAGAACATTTGTAAACTTTGGGGTCCTTGACATCAATAATATGAGAATAGCAGAATTTTAAATGTTCCCATGTAAATAAATCACTGAAATTCAATTGGCTGCTTGTGGCTCCGCCCACTTTAAAAATGTCAACCCAAGCCACAACCCAAGCTGCAATTTAAATTTTCCCATATAAAACAAACAGCTGAAATGTGATTGGCTGTCGACGGCTCCGCCCACTTTTCCAAAATTCTAACCATAGTAACCCAGTGACCCATGGTGCCAAGTTTGGGGACTCTGGCTTTAAAACTGTTAGAATGACAGCTTTTACAATTTTCTAATTAAAGTCAATAGGGAAAATCCGATTGGTTGTTTGTGGCTCCGCCCACTTTTGCAGTCCCCAAAATGTGACAGAAATGTTACGTCAACCCCATGACTAAGTGACCCAAGTTTGGTGAGTTTACCTTCACATCTGTCTGATTGGCGAAAGTTTAACATTTTCCAATGAAAGTCTATGGGAAAAAATGGGGTTTTCGGGGGGCCGCCCCAGGGGCACCGAGGGTAAGATCGCTTAACAAAGCACAAGCAACCTGCACGGCTATGGGCCGAAGAAGTGTGCAAAATTTTACACATGCCCTCCTAAAACTCTTAAAACTGTGGCATGAATAGCATTTTAGCATTTCCATGTTAAAAGGATTATTTGCACTGATTAACATTGGGCAGGAGTGGTAGCGAAGGGGAACTGTGGCTGTCTACCATGTGCAACGTTGTGAGTTCGACTCCTGGAGCAGGCATGGGCAACCTGGACGCGGGTTAATGTCCATGGCTGGGACGTTGACTCAAACATCCTGGGGACGAAGCAGTAAACCTCGCACACACCTGCCCAATTTTTTATGTCACAATACTTTCTGACTGATTTTAGCAGCAATTAATTTTTTCCCTTTGGCTGTTGCTAGCTCCGCCCACTTTTTTTTTAACCATTTCAGCCCACGGGTATTTTTCATCTTATGGCCGAGAGGAATTTTCCCATTTCAGCACTCCTCCCTTTCATTCCCCAATAACTTTATCACTACTTATCACAAAGAAATGATCTATACCTTGTTTTTTCCACCACCAATTAGGCTTTCTTTGGGTGGTACATTATGCTAAGAATTATTTTATTCTAAATGCATTTTAACGGAAATAATTAAGAAAAAAATGGAAAAAATCATTATTTTTTAGTTTTCGGCCATTATAGTTTTAAAATACCACATGCTACCGTAATTAAAATCTACACATTTTATTTGCCCATTTGTCCCGGTTATTGCAATGGTAAAATTATATCCCTAGTATAATGTATGGTGACAATATTTTATTTGGAAATAAAGGCACATTTTTTCAGTTTTACATCCATCGCTAATTTTTACCCCATACATTTATAATAATATAGCCTCTCGACATACATTTTTTTTTATTCCCTAAAGTCAGTAGATGTAATTTTACTATTTGGCCACAAGATGTTCCCGCTGAGCAAAATCCTATGTAGCGTACCAAGTACGCTACATAGGAAACAATGTGTTGCTCCATTGTTCCTAGGGAAGTGATGCAGGCTTCAATGGAATCCTGCGGCATGGGTGTCCTGTGGGGAGATTAATGAATGGGAATTTTGCTCCCATTCATTAGTGTAACAATTGTGCGGCGGAAAGCGGTGGAAATCGTCGGCAGAAGGAAGTGCGGCGGCTCTATCTAAGAATAAACACTGTCTTTGAACAAAAACAGTGTTTATTCTCGGTGGACACATACGGATTGGCACAGGTGACTTTTGTCCCCTGCAGCCAAGCCCCCCTGTTGCTGGCAACATCGCGATTGTGACCATCTGCCCGCATGATCACGCGCAAGCACACCCCCCCCCCCACAAACTGCAAGGACGTGACTAGCGCGTCCCTGCGGCTGTAGCAGCTGCTGCTGGGGACGTGAAGCTCACGTCCGCGTGGCATAAATGGTTAAAATAAGCTTATCGCAGTGAATTTGAGATTAAGGGTCTGATATATGAAAGGCTGATAATTTTGCTGTGCGCAATTTCACTGGTCCTAACGTCAGCATTATGCCGCTAGTTACCACAGCAATGCCCGCATTCATTTTTTTCTTCTTGAAAGTGAGTGCTTCATGCTGATATCAAAGTCAACAATACAAGCGAGAGCAAAAATGCAAATGCAGACGCATACAGGTTTATTAATTTTGCGGCAAAATCTGGACATGCACCGCACAGGACTCACATGACAGGCAAGTTGAAAATGCAAAAGATACTGCTTAATTGCCTCGAGATAAGTAAATCCTATGCCGCAGTTGTAGCCACTTGTCTCGGAAGTGGCATAGTATTTACACTGCTGGATTTCAACGGTACTGTTTCAATCGACTGTGCACACTGCTGGTGAATCGGCTGTGGTAAATCAAGGTATTGTGTATTTTTTTATGCATAATTCTACTTGTAGTTTTGTACACATATAGAAATCCTGCCCAGCCCTCCCATTATTCAGGGGGGAAAAACACATAGAAATGCATACAAAAGTGTGCAAAAATGAGCTGAAACACGCTTGCGTTTTTAAAGTCCATTTATGTGCGATCCCAAACGCACCTGATGTGAACGAGGCCTTAATGAATCGGTAAGGAGCCGAGGTTAATTGGCTCCCTACCATGTGGTCGCTGTGAGCCAATCACTGTGATCACTAGATAGAAAGCAACAAAGTTGCAATCTCTTGCACTCTCTCCAGCTTTCTCCACCAGTCTGCAGTGATCTCTGGACAGAGAGAGCTGTAGCTGCTGTTTGACTGTGTCTCACAGACAGCGTTACAGTGTAAAAACACATTTATTCACATAATTTCACCCCACAACCCCTGTGATCCCTCTCCAGTCACCTCTAGCATGTAGGTGAAGTCAGCAGTATATATATATATATATATATATATATATATATATATATATATATATATATATATTTATATATATGCTGTGTAAAGTTACTGTATACAGGGGCTGTATCCCTTACACAGTTAGTTTATGTAATGTATGTATATTGAGAACTATCTCTGGGCACTGTTTTTTTACCACAGAAACAATGTAGCCACATATATCTTATATTGTTTTATTCAGAAGGAGTTACTGAATCATTTTTTGGGTGAATTACTGCAATACTCCGAAGCATATCTGTGAAAAAAGCAGAACAGCTAACATATCTGATTAAAAGAAATGCATTTTCAATTTTGTTGTTATACATTCCATCAAATTTCACCAATAATTGCTGCAGCCAAAATTATCATCGCACCCATCAAAGGATACCTCAGGGGGTGTAGTTTACTAAATGAAGCCATTTTTGGCGGGAATTTGACAATCTCTTTACCTCAGACTTCATTGTAAGTGGCCTACGCTGGAAAATACAAGCATGTGAATTATGCTCTGTGAAAGCTCAATTATTGACAACTTTCTCTGGACATTGGTTTTCACTACAGAAACAATGTAGCCACATATATCTTATATCGTTTTTGCTCAGAAGGAGTTACTGCATCATTTTTGGGGTGAATTACTACAATACTCCAAAACGTATCTGTGAAAAAGCTGAACAGCTGACATATCTGAATAAAAGAAATGAATTTTTCATTTTGTTGTTATACATTCTATCAAATTTCACCAATAATCTCTGCAGCCAAAATTATCAATGCATTCATCCAAGCGTACCTCAGGGGGTGTAGTTTACTAAATAAAGTCTTTTTTGGTTGGAATTTGACAATCTCTTTACCTCAGGCTTCATTGTAAGCAGCCTACACTGGAAAATACAAGCATGTGATTTATGCTGTGTGAAAGCTCAATTATTGACAATTTTCCTTGGACACTGCTTCTTACTGCAAAAACAATGTAACCACACATATCTGATATTGTTTTATTTAAAAGGAGTCACTGAATCATTTTTTGGGTAGATTTTCTGCCATATTCCAAAGCATGTCTGTGAAAAAGCAGAAATGTATATATTACCATTGAATTGCAATAGGTAACATTTGATTGGCTGTTGTAAGCTCCGCCCAGTTTTCTGAATTTTAACTCCAGTCACCCAGTCATGGTCTGTGCCAAGTTGTGGGCCTCTGGCTTTAAAACTGTGAGAATGGCAATATTTAAAAAATGTACATTGACGTCAATAGGTGAAATCTGATTGGCTGTTTGTGGCTCCACCCACTTTTGCTAAATTTTGACCGCAGTCACCCAGTGAGTAATTGTGCTAAGTTTGGGATGCCTGGCATTTAAACTGCAATAATAGCAGTAGTTAATCTTTTTTCATTAAGGTCAATAGCTGAAATCTGATTGGCTGTTATTGCCCCACCCCTTTTTTCCTCTAAATGTGAACCACAGTCACTCAGTGGCCAACACTTTAAGGTTTGGGAATCCTGGCATTCAAAGTGTCGAAATGGCAGAAGTTTTAATTTCTCCATTGAAAATCAATGAGTGATATATGATTGGTTGTCGGTGGCTCCGCCCACTTTTTCTAACCTTGAAGTGCAAACACCCAGTGAGAACATTTGTAAACTTTGGGGTCCTTGACATCAATAATATGAGAATAGCAGAATTTTAAATGTTCCCATGTAAATAAATCACTGAAATTCAATTAGGTGCTTGTGGCTCCGCCCACTTTAAAAATTTCAACCCAAGCCACAACCCAAGCTGCAATTTAAATTTTCCCATATAAAACAAACAGCTGAAATGTGATTGGCTGTCGACGGCTCCGCCCACTTTTCCAAAATTCTAACCATAGTAACCCAGTGACCCATGGTGCCAAGTTTGGGGACTCTGGCTTTAAAACTGTTAGAATGACAGCTTTTACAATTTTCTAATTAAAGTCAATAGGGAAAATCCGATTGGTTGTTTGTGGCTCCGCCCACTTTTGCAGTCCCCAAAATGTGACAGAAATGTTACGTCAACCCCATGACTAAGTGACCCAAGTTTGGTGAGTTTACCTTCACATCTGTCTGATTGGCGAAAGTTTAACATTTTCCAATGAAAGTCTATGGGAAAAAATGGGGTTTTCGGGGGGCCGCCCCAGGGGCACCGAGGGTAAGATCGCTTAACAGAGCACAAGCAACCTGCACGGCTATGGGCCGAAGAAGTGTGCAAAATTTTACACATGCCCTCCTAAAACTCTTAAAACTGTGGCATGAATAGCATTTTAGCATTTCCATGTTAAAAGGATTATTTGCACTGATTAACATTGGGCAGGAGTGGTAGCGAAGGGGAACTGTGGCTGTCTACCATGTGCAACGTTGTGAGTTCGACTCCTGGAGCAGGCATGGGCAACCTGGACGCGGGTTAATGTCCATGGCTGGGACGTTGACTCAAACATCCTGGGGACGAAGCAGTAAACCTCACACACACCTGCCCAATTTTTTATGTCACAATACTTTCTGACTGATTTTAGCAGCAATTAATTTTTTCCCTTTGACTGTTGCTAGCTCCGCCCACTTTTTTTTAACCATTTCAGCCCACGGGTATTTTTCATCTTATGGCCGAGAGGAATTTTCCCATTTCAGCACTCCTCCCTTTCATTCCCCAATAACTTTATCACTACTTATCACAAAGAAATGATCTATACCTTGTTTTTTCCACCACCAATTAGGCTTTCTTTGGGTGGTACATTATGCTAAGAATTATTTTATTCTAAATGCATTTTAACGGAAATAATTAAGAAAAAAATGGAAAAAATCATAATTTTTTAGTTTTCGGCCATTATAGTTTTAAAATACCACATGCTACCGTAATTAAAATCTACACATTTTATTTGCCCATTTGTCCCGGTTATTGCAATGGTAAAATTATATCCCTAGTATAATGTATGGTGACAATATTTTATTTGGAAATAAAGGTACATTTTTTCAGTTTTACATCCATCGCTAATTTTTACCCCATACATTTATAATAATATAGCCTCTCGACATACATGTTCCCGCTGAGCAAAATCCTATGTAGCGTACCAAGTACGCTACATAGGAAACAATGTGTTGCTCCATTGTTCCTAGGGAAGTGATGCAGGCTTCAATGGAATCCTGCGGCATGGGTGTCCTGTGGGGAGATTAATGAATGGGAATTTTGCTCCCACTCATTAGTGTAACAATTGTGCGGCGGAAAGCGGTGGAAATCGTCGGCAGAAGGAAGTGCGGCGGCTCTATCTAAGAATAAACACTGTCTTTGAACAAAAACAGTGTTTATTCTCGGTGGACACATACGGATTGGCACAGGTGACTTTTGTCCCCTGCAGCCAAGCCCCCCTGTTGCTGGCAACATCGCGATTGTGACCATCTGCCCGCATGATCTCGCGCAAACACCCCCCCCCCCACAAACTGCAGGGACGTGACTAGCGCGTCCCTGCGGCTGTAGCAGCTGCTGCTGGGGACGTGAAGCTCACGTCCGCGTGGCATAATTGGTTAAAATAAGCTTATCGCAGTGAATTTGAGATTAAGGGTCTGATATATGAAAGGCTGATAATTTTGCTGTGCGCAATTTCACTGGTCCTAACGTCAGCAATGCCCGCATTCATTTTTTTCTTCTTGAAAGTGAGTGCTTCATGCTGATATCAAAGTCAACAATACAAGCGAGAGCAAAAATGCAAATGCATACGCATACAGGTTTATTAATTTTGCGGCAAAATCTGGACATGCACCGCACAGGACTCACATGACAGGCAAGTTGAAAATGCAAAAGATACTGCTTAATTGCCTCGAGATAAGTAAATCCTATGCCGCAGTTGTAGCCACTTGTCTCAGAAGTGGCATAGTATTTACACTGCTGGATTTCAACGGTACTGTTTCAATCGACTGTGCACACTGCTGGTGAATCGGCTGTGGTAAATCAAGGTATTGTGTATTTTTTTATGCATAATTCTACTTGTAGTTTTGTACACATATAGAAATCCTGCCCAGCCCTCCCATTATTCAGGGGGGAAAAACACATAGAAATGCATACAAAAGTGTGCAAAAATGAGCTGAAACACGCTTGCGTTTTTAAAGTCCATTTATGTGCGATCCCAAACGCACCTGATGTGAACGAGGCCTTAATGAATCGGTAAGGAGCCGAGGTTAATTGGCTCCCTACCATGTGGTCGCTGTGAGCCAATCACTGTGATCACTAGATAGAAAGCAACAAAGTTGCAATCTCTTGCACTCTCTCCAGCTTTCTCCACCAGTCTGCAGTGATCTCTGGACAGAGAGAGCTGTAGCTGCTGTTTGACTGTGTCTCACAGACAGCGTTACAGTGTAAAAACACATTTATTCACATAATTTCACCCCACAACCCCTGTGATCCCTTTCCAGTCACCTCTAGCATGTAGGTGAAGTCAGCAGTATATATATATATATATATATATATATATATATATATATATATATATATATATATATATATATATATATATATATATATATATATATTTATATATATATATATATATATATATTTATATATATGCTGTGTAAAGTTACTGTATACAGGGGCTGTATCCCTTACACAGTTAGTTTATGTAATGTATGTATATTGAGAACTATCTCTGGGCACTGGTTTTTTACCACAGAAACAATGTAGCCACATATATCTTATATTGTTTTATTCAGAAGGAGTTACTGAATCATTTTTTGGGTGAATTACTGCAATACTCCGAAGCATATCTGTGAAAAAAGCAGAACAGCTAACATATCTGATTAAAAGAAATGCATTTTCAATTTTGTTGTTATACATTCCATCAAATTTCACCAATAATTGCTGCAGCCAAAATTATCATCGCACCCATCAAAGGATACCTCAGGGGGTGTAGTTTACTAAATGAAGCCATTTTTGGCGGGAATTTGACAATCTCTTTACCTCAGACTTCATTGTAAGTGGCCTACGCTGGAAAATACAAGCATGTGAATTATGCTCTGTGAAAGCTCAATTATTGACAACTTTCTCTGGACATTGGTTTTCACTACAGAAACAATGTAGCCACATATATCTTATATCGTTTTTGCTCAGAAGGAGTTACTGCATCATTTTTGGGGTGAATTACTACAATACTCCAAAACGTATCTGTGAAAAAGCTGAACAGCTGACATATCTGAATAAAAGAAATGAACTTTTCATTTTGTTGTTATACATTCTATCAAATTTCACCAATAATCTCTGCAGCCAAAATTATCAATGCATTCATCCAAGCGTACCTCAGGGGGTGTAGTTTACTAAATAAAGTCTTTTTTGGTTGGAATTTGACAATCTCTTTACCTCAGGCTTCATTGTAAGCAGCCTACACTGGAAAATACAAGCATGTGATTTATGCTGTGTGAAAGCTCAATTATTGACAATTTTCCTTGGACACTGCTTCTTACTGCAAAAACAATGTAACCACACATATCTGATATTGTTTTATTTAAAAGGAGTCACTGAATCATTTTTTGGGTAGATTTTCTGCCATATTCCAAAGCATGTCTGTGAAAAAGCAGAAATGTATATATTACCATTGAATTGCAATAGGTAACATTTGATTGGCTGTTGTAAGCTCCGCCCAGTTTTCTGAATTTTAACTCCAGTCACCCAGTCATGGTCTGTGCCAAGTTGTGGGCCTCTGGCTTTAAAACTGTGAGAATGGCAATATTTAAAAAATGTACATTGACGTCAATAGGTGAAATCTGATTGGCTGTTTGTGGCTCCACCCACTTTTGCTAAATTTTGACCGCAGTCACCCAGTGAGTAATTGTGCTAAGTTTGGGATGCCTGGCATTTAAACTGCAATAATAGCAGTAGTTAATCTTTTTTCATTAAGGTCAATAGCTGAAATCTGATTGGCTGTTATTGCCCCACCCCTTTTTTCCCCTAAATGTGAACCACCGTCACTCAGTGGCCAACACTTTAAGGTTTGGGAATCCTGGCATTCAAAGTGTCGAAATGGCAGAAGTTTTAATTTCTCCATTGAAAATCAATGAGTGATATATGATTGGTTGTCGGTGGCTCCGCCCACTTTTTCTAACCTTGAAGTGCAAACACCCAGTGAGAACATTTGTAAACTTTGGGGTCCTTGACATCAATAATATGAGAATAGCAGAATTTTAAATGTTCCCATGTAAATAAATCACTGAAATTCAATTGGCTGCTTGTGGCTCTGCCCACTTTAAAAATGTCAACCCAAGCCACAACCCAAGCTGCAATTTAAATTTTCCCATATAAAACAAACAGCTGAAATGTGATTGGCTGTCGACGGCTCCGCCCACTTTTCCAAAATTCTAACCATAGTAACCCAGTGACCCATGGTGCCAAGTTTGGGGACTCTGGCTTTAAAACTGTTAGAATGACAGCTTTTACAATTTTCTAATTAAAGTCAATAGGGAAAATCCGATTGGTTGTTTGTGGCTCCGCCCACTTTTGCAGTCCCCAAAATGTGACAGAAATGTTACGTCAACCCCATGACTAAGTGACCCAAGTTTGGTGAGTTTACCTTCACATCTGTCTGATTGGCGAAAGTTTAACATTTTCCAATGAAAGTCTATGGGAAAAAATGGGGTTTTCGGGGGGCCGCCCCAGGGGCACCGAGGGTAAGATCGCTTAACAGAGCACAAGCAACCTGCACGGCTATGGGCCGAAGAAGTGTGCAAAATTTTACACATGCCCTCCTAAAACTCTTAAAACTGTGGCATGAATAGCATTTTAGCATTTCCATGTTAAAAGGATTATTTGCACTGATTAACATTGGGCAGGAGTGGTAGCGAAGGGGAACTGTGGCTGTCTACCATGTGCAACGTTGTGAGTTCGACTCCTGGAGCAGGCATGGGCAACCTGGACGCGGGTTAATGTCCATGGCTGGGACGTTGACTCAAACATCCTGGGGACGAAGCAGTAAACCTCACACACACCTGCCCAATTTTTTATGTCACAATACTTTCTGACTGATTTTAGCAGCAATTAATTTTTTCCCTTTGGCTGTTGCTAGCTCCGCCCACTTTTTTAAACCATTTCAGCCCACGGGTATTTTTCATCTTATGGCCGAGAGGAATTTTCCCATTTCAGCACTCCTCCCTTTCATTCCCCAATAACTTTATCACTACTTATCACAAAGAAATGATCTATACCTTGTTTTTTCCACCACCAATTAGGCTTTCTTTGGGTGGTACATTATGCTAAGAATTATTTTATTCTAAATGCATTTTAACGGAAATAATTAAGAAAAAAATGGAAAAAATCATTATTTTTTAGTTTTCGGCCATTATAGTTTTAAAATACCACATGCTACCGTAATTAAAATCTACACATTTTATTTGCCCATTTGTCCCGGTTATTGCAATGGTAAAATTATATCCCTAGTATAATGTATGGTGACAATATTTTATTTGGAAATAAAGGTACATTTTTTCAGTTTTACATCCATCGCTAATTTTTACCCCATACATTTATAATAATATAGCCTCTCGACATACATTTTTTTTTATTCCCTAAAGTCAGTAGATGTAATTTTACTATTTGGCCACAAGATGTTCCCGCTGAGCAAAATCCTATGTAGCGTACCAAGTACGCTACATAGGAAACAATGTGTTGCTCCATTGTTCCTAGGGAAGTGATGCAGGCTTCAATGGAATCCTGCGGCATGGGTGTCCTGTGGGGAGATTAATGAATGGGAATTTTGCTCCCATTCATTAGTGTAACAATTGTGCGGCGGAAAGCGGTGGAAATCGTCGGCAGAAGGAAGTGCGGCGGCTCTATCTAAGAATAAACACTGTCTTTGAACAAAAACAGTGTTTATTCTCGGTGGACACATACGGATTGGCACAGGTGACTTTTGTCCCCTACAGCCAAGTCCCCCTGTTGCTGGCAACATCGCGATTGTGACCATCTGCCCGCATGATCACGCGCAAACACCCCCCTTCCCCCCCCCACAAACTGCAGGGACGTGACTAGCGCGTCCCTGGGCTGTAGCAGCTGCTGCTGGGGACGTGAAGCTCACGTCCGCGTGGCATAAATGGTTAAAATAAGCTTATCGCAGTGAATTTGAGATTAAGGGTCTGATATATGAAAGGCTGATAATTTTGCTGTGCGCAATTTCACTGGTCCTAACGTCAGCATTATGCCGCTAGTTACCACAGCAATGCCCGCATTCATTTTTTTCTTCTTGAAAGTGAGTGCTTCATGCTGATATCAAAGTCAACAATACAAGCGAGAGCAAAAATGCAAATGCAGACGCATACAGGTTTATTAATTTTGCGGCAAAATCTGGACATGCACCGCACAGGACTCACATGACAGGCAAGTTGAAAATGCAAAAGATACTGCTTAATTGCCTCGAGATAAGTAAATCCTATGCCGCAGTTGTAGCCACTTGTCTCGGAAGTGGCATAGTATTTACACTGCTGGATTTCAACGGTACTGTTTCAATCGACTGTGCACACTGCTGGTGAATCGGCTGTGGTAAATCAAGGTATTCAAGGTATCAATTGTGTATTTTTTTATGCATAATTCTACTTGTAGTTTTGTACACATATAGAAATCCTGCCCAGCCCTCCCATTATTCAGGGGGGAAAAACACATAGAAATGCATACAAAAGTGTGCAAAAATGAGCTGAAACACGCTTGCGTTTTTAAAGTCCATTTATGTGCGATCCCAAACGCACCTGATGTGAACGAGGCCTTAATGAATCGGTAAGGAGCCGAGGTTAATTGGCTCCCTACCATGTGGTCGCTGTGAGCCAATCACTGTGATCACTAGATAGAAAGCAACAAAGTTGCAATCTCTTGCACTCTCTCCAGCTTTCTCCACCAGTCTGCAGTGATCTCTGGACAGAGAGAGCTGTAGCTGCTGTTTGACTGTGTCTCACAGACAGCGTTACAGTGTAAAAACACATTTATTCACATAATTTCACCCCACAACTCACCCCACAACCCCTGTGATCCCTTTCCAGTCACCTCTAGCATGTAGGTGAAGTCAGCAGTATATATATATATATATATATATATATATATATATATATATATATATATATATTTATATATTTATATATATGCTGTGTAAAGTTACTGTATACAGGGGCTGTATCCCTTACACAGTTAGTTTATGTAATGTATGTATATTGAGAACTATCTCTGGGCACTGGTTTTTTACCACAGAAACAATGTAGCCACATATATCTTATATTGTTTTATTCAGAAGGAGTTACTGAATCATTTTTTGGGTGAATTACTGCAATACTCCGAAGCATATCTGTGAAAAAAGCAGAACAGCTAACATATCTGATTAAAAGAAATGCATTTTCAATTTTGTTGTTATACATTCCATCAAATTTCACCAATATTTGCTGCAGCCAAAATTATCATCGCACCCATCAAAGGATACCTCAGGGGGTGTAGTTTACTAAATGAAGCCATTTTTGGCGGGAATTTGACAATCTCTTTACCTCAGACTTCATTGTAAGTGGCCTACGCTGGAAAATACAAGCATGTGAATTATGCTCTGTGAAAGCTCAATTATTGACAACTTTCTCTGGACATTGGTTTTCACTACAGAAACAATGTAGCCACATATATCTTATATCGTTTTTGCTCAGAAGGAGTTACTGCATCATTTTTGGGGTGAATTACTACAATACTCCAAAACGTATCTGTGAAAAAGCTGAACAGCTGACATATCTGAATAAAAGAAATGAATTTTTCATTTTGTTGTTATACATTCTATCAAATTTCACCAATAATCTCTGCAGCCAAAATTATCAATGCATTCATCCAAGCGTACCTCAGGGGGTTTAGTTTACTAAATAAAGTCTTTTTTGGTTGGAATTTGACAATCTCTTTACCTCAGGCTTCATTGTAAGCAGCCTACACTGGAAAATACAAGCATGTGATTTATGCTGTGTGAAAGCTCAATTATTGACAATTTTCCTTGGACACTGCTTCTTACTGCAAAAACAATGTAACCACACATATCTGATATTGTTTTATTTAAAAGGAGTCACTGAATCATTTTTTGGGTAGATTTTCTGCCATATTCCAAAGCATGTCTGTGAAAAAGCAGAAATGTATATATTACCATTGAATTGCAATAGGTAACATTTGATTGGCTGTTGTAAGCTCCGCCCAGTTTTCTGAATTTTAACTCCAGTCACCCAGTCATGGTCTGTGCCAAGTTGTGGGCCTCTGGCTTTAAAACTGTGAGAATGGCAATATTTAAAAAATGTACATTGACGTCAATAGGTGAAATCTGATTGGCTGTTTGTGGCTCCACCCACTTTTGCTAAATTTTGACCGCAGTCACCCAGTGAGTAATTGTGCTAAGTTTGGGATGCCTGGCATTTAAACTGCAATAATAGCAGTAGTTAATCTTTTTTCATTAAGGTCAATAGCTGAAATCTGATTGGCTGTTATTGCCCCACCCCTTTTTTCCCCTAAATGTGAACCACAGTCACTCAGTGGCCAACACTTTAAGGTTTGGGAATCCTGGCATTCAAAGTGTCGAAATGGCAGAAGTTTTAATTTCTCCATTGAAAATCAATGAGTGATATATGATTGGTTGTCGGTGGCTCCGCCCACTTTTTCTAACCTTGAAGTGCAAACACCCAGTGAGAACATTTGTAAACTTTGGGGTCCTTGACATCAATAATATGAGAATAGCAGAATTTTAAATGTTCCCATGTAAATAAATCACTGAAATTCAATTGGCTGCTTGTGGCTCCGCCCACTTTAAAAATTTCAACCCAAGCCACAACCCAAGCTGCAATTTAAATTTTCCCATATAAAACAAACAGCTGAAATGTGATTGGCTGTCGACGGCTCCGCCCACTTTTCCAAAATTCTAACCATAGTAACCCAGTGACCCATGGTGCCAAGTTTGGGGACTCTGGCTTTAAAACTGTTAGAATGACAGCTTTTACAATTTTCTAATTAAAGTCAATAGGGAAAATCCGATTGGTTGTTTGTGGCTCCGCCCACTTTTGCAGTCCCCAAAATGTGACAGAAATGTTACGTCAACCCCATGACTAAGTGACCCAAGTTTGGTGAGTTTACCTTCACATCTGTCTGATTGGCGAAAGTTTAACATTTTCCAATGAAAGTCTATGGGAAAAAATGGGGTTTTCGGGGGGCCGCCCCAGGGGCACCGAGGGTAAGATCGCTTAACAGAGCACAAGCAACCTGCACGGCTATGGGCCGAAGAAGTGTGCAAAATTTTACACATGCCCTCCTAAAACTCTTAAAACTGTGGCATGAATAGCATTTTAGCATTTCCATGTTAAAAGGATTATTTGCACTGATTAACATTGGGCAGGAGTGGTAGCGAAGGGGAACTGTGGCTGTCTACCATGTGCAACGTTGTGAGTTCGACTCCTGGAGCAGGCATGGGCAACCTGGACGCGGGTTAATGTCCATGGCTGGGCGTTGACTCAAACATCCTGGGGACGAAGCAGTAAACCTCACACACACCTGCCCAATTTTTTATGTCACAATACTTTCTGACTGATTTTAGCAGCAATTAATTTTTTCCCTTTGGCTGTTGCTAGCTCCGCCCACTTTTTTAAACCATTTCAGCCCACGGGTATTTTTCATCTTATGGCCGAGAGGAATTTTCCCATTTCAGCACTCCTCCCTTTCATTCCCCAATAACTTTATCACTACTTATCACAAAGAAATGATCTATACCTTGTTTTTTCCACCACCAATTAGGCTTTCTTTGGGTGGTACATTATGCTAAGAATTATTTTATTCTAAATGCATTTTAACGGAAATAATTAAGAAAAAAATGGAAAAAATCATTATTTTTTAGTTTTCGGCCATTATAGTTTTAAAATACCACATGCTACCGTAATTAAAATCTACACATTTTATTTGCCCATTTGTCCCGGTTATTGCAATGGTAAAATTATATCCCTAGTATAATGTATGGTGACAATATTTTATTTGGAAATAAAGGTACATTTTTTCAGTTTTACATCCATCGCTAATTTTTACCCCATACATTTATAATAATATAGCCTCTCGACATACATTTTTTTTTATTCCCTAAAGTCAGTAGATGTAATTTTACTATTTGGCCACAAGATGTTCCCGCTGAGCAAAATCCTATGTAGCGTACCAAGTACGCTACATAGGAAACAATGTGTTGCTCCATTGTTCCTAGGGAAGTGATGCAGGCTTCAATGGAATCCTGCGGCATGGGTGTCCTGTGGGGAGATTAATGAATGGGAATTTTGCTCCCATTCATTAGTGTAACAATTGTGCGGCGGAAAGCGGTGGAAATCGTCGGCAGAAGGAAGTGCGGCGGCTCTATCTAAGAATAAACACTGTCTTTGAACAAAAACAGTGTTTATTCTCGGTGGACACATACGGATTGGCACAGGTGACTTTTGTCCCCTACAGCCAAGTCCCCCTGTTGCTGGCAACATCGCGATTGTGACCATCTGCCCGCATGATCACGCGCAAACACCCCCCTTCCCCCCCCCCACAAACTGCAGGGACGTGACTAGCGCGTCCCTGGGCTGTAGCAGCTGCTGCTGGGGACGTGAAGCTCACGTCCGCGTGGCATAAATGGTTAAAATAAGCTTATCGCAGTGAATTTGAGATTAAGGGTCTGATATATGAAAGGCTGATAATTTTGCTGTGCGCAATTTCACTGGTCCTAACGTCAGCATTATGCCGCTAGTTACCACAGCAATGCCCGCATTCATTTTTTTCTTCTTGAAAGTGAGTGCTTCATGCTGATATCAAAGTCAACAATACAAGCGAGAGCAAAAATGCAAATGCAGACGCATACAGGTTTATTAATTTTGCGGCAAAATCTGGACATGCACCGCACAGGACTCACATGACAGGCAAGTTGAAAATGCAAAAGATACTGCTTAATTGCCTCGAGATAAGTAAATCCTATGCCGCAGTTGTAGCCACTTGTCTCGGAAGTGGCATAGTATTTACACTGCTGGATTTCAACGGTACTGTTTCAATCGACTGTGCACACTGCTGGTGAATCGGCTGTGGTAAATCAAGGTATTGTGTATTTTTTTATGCATAATTCTACTTGTAGTTTTGTACACATATAGAAATCCTGCCCAGCCCTCCCATTATTCAGGGGGGAAAAACACATAGAAATGCATACAAAAGTGTGCAAAAATGAGCTGAAACACGCTTGCGTTTTTAAAGTCCATTTATGTGCGATCCCAAACGCACCTGATGTGAACGAGGCCTTAATGAATCGGTAAGGAGCCGAGGTTAATTGGCTCCCTACCATGTGGTCGCTGTGAGCCAATCACTGTGATCACTAGATAGAAAGCAACAAAGTTGCAATCTCTTGCACTCTCTCCAGCTTTCTCCACCAGTCTGCAGTGATCTCTGGACAGAGAGAGCTGTAGCTGCTGTTTGACTGTGTCTCACAGACAGCGTTACAGTGTAAAAACACATTTATTCACATAATTTCACCCCACAACCCCTGTGATCCCTTTCCAGTCACCTCTAGCATGTAGGTGAAGTCAGCAGTATATATATATATATATATATATATATATATATATATATATATATATATATATATATATATATATATATTTATATATATGCTGTGTAAAGTTACTGTATACAGGGGCTGTATCCCTTACACAGTTAGTTTATGTAATGTATGTATATTGAGAACTATCTCTGGGCACTGGTTTTTTACCACAGAAACAATGTAGCCACATATATCTTATATTGTTTTATTCAGAAGGAGTTACTGAATCATTTTTTGGGTGAATTACTGCAATACTCCGAAGCATATCTGTGAAAAAAGCAGAACAGCTAACATATCTGATTAAAAGAAATGCATTTTCAATTTTGTTGTTATACATTCCATCAAATTTCACCAATAATTGCTGCAGCCAAAATTATCATCGCACCCATCAAAGGATACCTCAGGGGGTGTAGTTTACTAAATGAAGCCATTTTTGGCGGGAATTTGACAATCTCTTTACCTCAGACTTCATTGTAAGTGGCCTACGCTGGAAAATACAAGCATGTGAATTATGCTCTGTGAAAGCTCAATTATTGACAACTTTCTCTGGACATTGGTTTTCACTACAGAAACAATGTAGCCACATATATCTTATATCGTTTTTGCTCAGAAGGAGTTACTGCATCATTTTTGGGGTGAATTACTACAATACTCCAAAACGTATCTGTGAAAAAGCTGAACAGCTGACATATCTGAATAAAAGAAATGAATTTTTCATTTTGTTGTTATACATTCTATCAAATTTCACCAATAATCTCTGCAGCCAAAATTATCAATGCATTCATCCAAGCGTACCTCAGGGGGTTTAGTTTACTAAATAAAGTCTTTTTTGGTTGGAATTTGACAATCTCTTTACCTCAGGCTTCATTGTAAGCAGCCTACACTGGAAAATACAAGCATGTGATTTATGCTGTGTGAAAGCTCAATTATTGACAATTTTCCTTGGACACTGCTTCTTACTGCAAAAACAATGTAACCACACATATCTGATATTGTTTTATTTAAAAGGAGTCACTGAATCATTTTTTGGGTAGATTTTCTGCCATATTCCAAAGCATGTCTGTGAAAAAGCAGAAATGTATATATTACCATTGAATTGCAATAGGTAACATTTGATTGGCTGTTGTAAGCTCCGCCCAGTTTTCTGAATTTTAACTCCAGTCACCCAGTCATGGTCTGTGCCAAGTTGTGGGCCTCTGGCTTTAAAACTGTGAGAATGGCAATATTTAAAAAATGTACATTGACGTCAATAGGTGAAATCTGATTGGCTGTTTGTGGCTCCACCCACTTTTGCTAAATTTTGACCGCAGTCACCCAGTGAGTAATTGTGCTAAGTTTGGGATGCCTGGCATTTAAACTGCAATAATAGCAGTAGTTAATCTTTTTTCATTAAGGTCAATAGCTGAAATCTGATTGGCTGTTATTGCCCCACCCCTTTTTTCCCCTAAATGTGAACCACAGTCACTCAGTGGCCAACACTTTAAGGTTTGGGAATCCTGGCATTCAAAGTGTCGAAATGGCAGAAGTTTTAATTTCTCCATTGAAAATCAATGAGTGATATATGATTGGTTGTCGGTGGCTCCGCCCACTTTTTCTAACCTTGAAGTGCAAACACCCAGTGAGAACATTTGTAAACTTTGGGGTCCTTGACATCAATAATATGAGAATAGCAGAATTTTAAATGTTCCCATGTAAATAAATCACTGAAATTCAATTGGCTGCTTGTGGCTCCGCCCACTTTAAAAATTTCAACCCAAGCCACAACCCAAGCTGCAATTTAAATTTTCCCATATAAAACAAACAGCTGAAATGTGATTGGCTGTCGACGGCTCCGCCCACTTTTCCAAAATTCTAACCATAGTAACCCAGTGACCCATGGTGCCAAGTTTGGGGACTCTGGCTTTAAAACTGTTAGAATGACAGCTTTTACAATTTTCTAATTAAAGTCAATAGGGAAAATCCGATTGGTTGTTTGTGGCTCCGCCCACTTTTGCAGTCCCCAAAATGTGACAGAAATGTTACGTCAACCCCATGACTAAGTGACCCAAGTTTGGTGAGTTTACCTTCACATCTGTCTGATTGGCGAAAGTTTAACATTTTCCAATGAAAGTCTATGGGAAAAAATGGGGTTTTCGGGGGGCCGCCCCAGGGGCACCGAGGGTAAGATCGCTTAACAGAGCACAAGCAACCTGCACGGCTATGGGCCGAAGAAGTGTGCAAAATTTTACACATGCCCTCCTAAAACTCTTAAAACTGTGGCATGAATAGCATTTTAGCATTTCCATGTTAAAAGGATTATTTGCACTGATTAACATTGGGCAGGAGTGGTAGCGAAGGGGAACTGTGGCTGTCTACCATGTGCAACGTTGTGAGTTCGACTCCTGGAGCAGGCATGGGCAACCTGGACGCGGGTTAATGTCCATGGCTGGGACGTTGACTCAAACATCCTGGGGACGAAGCAGTAAACCTCACACACACCTGCCCAATTTTTTATGTCACAATACTTTCTGACTGATTTTAGCAGCAATTAATTTTTTCCCTTTGACTGTTGCTAGCTCCGCCCACTTTTTTTTAACCATTTCAGCCCACGGGTATTTTTCATCTTATGGCCGAGAGGAATTTTCCCATTTCAGCACTCCTCCCTTTCATTCCCCAATAACTTTATCACTACTTATCACAAAGAAATGATCTATACCTTGTTTTTTCCACCACCAATTAGGCTTTCTTTGGGTGGTACATTATGCTAAGAATTATTTTATTCTAAATGCATTTTAACGGAAATAATTAAGAAAAAAATGGAAAAAATCATTATTTTTTAGTTTTCGGCCATTATAGTTTTAAAATACCACATGCTACCGTAATTAAAATCTACACATTTTATTTGCCCATTTGTCCCGGTTATTGCAATGGTAAAATTATATCCCTAGTATAATGTATGGTGACAATATTTTATTTGGAAATAAAGGCACATTTTTTCAGTTTTACATCCATCGCTAATTTTTACCCCATACATTTATAATAATATAGCCTCTCGACATACATTTTTTTTTTATTCCCTAAAGTCAGTAGATGTAATTTTACTATTTGGCCACAAGATGTTCCCGCTGAGCAAAATCCTATGTAGCGTACCAAGTACGCTACATAGGAAACAATGTGTTGCTCCATTGTTCCTAGGGAAGTGATGCAGGCTTCAATGGAATCCTGCGGCATGGGTGTCCTGTGGGGAGATTAATGAATGGGAATTTTGCTCCCATTCATTAGTGTAACAATTGTGCGGCGGAAAGCGGTGGAAATCGTCGGCAGAAGGAAGTGCGGCGGCTCTATCTAAGAATAAACACTGTCTTTGAACAAAAACAGTGTTTATTCTCGGTGGACACATACGGATTGGCACAGGTGACTTTTGTCCCCTGCAGCCAAGCCCCCCTGTTGCTGGCAACATCGCGATTGTGACCATCTGCCCGCATGATCACGCGCAAGCACACCCCCCCCCCACAAACTGCAAGGACGTGACTAGCGCGTCCCTGCGGCTGTAGCAGCTGCTGCTGGGGACGTGAAGCTCACGTCCGCGTGGCATAAATGGTTAAAATAAGCTTATCGCAGTGAATTTGAGATTAAGGGTCTGATATATGAAAGGCTGATAATTTTGCTGTGCGCAATTTCACTGGTCCTAACGTCAGCATTATGCCGCTAGTTACCACAGCAATGCCCGCATTCATTTTTTTCTTCTTGAAAGTGAGTGCTTCATGCTGATATCAAAGTCAACAATACAAGCGAGAGCAAAAATGCAAATGCAGACGCATACAGGTTTATTAATTTTGCGGCAAAATCTGGACATGCACCGCACAGGACTCACATGACAGGCAAGTTGAAAATGCAAAAGATACTGCTTAATTGCCTCGAGATAAGTAAATCCTATGCCGCAGTTGTAGCCACTTGTCTCGGAAGTGGCATAGTATTTACACTGCTGGATTTCAACGGTACTGTTTCAATCGACTGTGCACACTGCTGGTGAATCGGCTGTGGTAAATCAAGGTATTGTGTATTTTTTTATGCATAATTCTACTTGTAGTTTTGTACACATATAGAAATCCTGCCCAGCCCTCCCATTATTCAGGGGGGAAAAACACATAGAAATGCATACAAAAGTGTGCAAAAATGAGCTGAAACACGCTTGCGTTTTTAAAGTCCATTTATGTGCGATCCCAAACGCACCTGATGTGAACGAGGCCTTAATGAATCGGTAAGGAGCCGAGGTTAATTGGCTCCCTACCATGTGGTCGCTGTGAGCCAATCACTGTGATCACTAGATAGAAAGCAACAAAGTTGCAATCTCTTGCACTCTCTCCAGCTTTCTCCACCAGTCTGCAGTGATCTCTGGACAGAGAGAGCTGTAGCTGCTGTTTGACTGTGTCTCACAGACAGCGTTACAGTGTAAAAACACATTTATTCACATAATTTCACCCCACAACCCCTGTGATCCCTTTCCAGTCACCTCTAGCATGTAGGTGAAGTCAGCAGTATATATATATATATATATATATATATATATATATACAGGGGCTGTATCCCTTACACAGTTAGTTTATGTAATGTATGTATATTGAGAACTATCTCTGGGCACTGGTTTTTTACCACAGAAACAATGTAGCCACATATATCTTATATTGTTTTATTCAGAAGGAGTTACTGAATCATTTTTTGGGTGAATTACTGCAATACTCCGAAGCATATCTGTGAAAAAAGCAGAACAGCTAACATATCTGATTAAAAGAAATGCATTTTCAATTTTGTTGTTATACATTTCATCAAATTTCACCAATAATTGCTGCAGCCAAAATTATCATCGCACCCATCAAAGGATACCTCAGGGGGTGTAGTTTACTAAATGAAGCCATTTTTGGCGGGAATTTGACAATCTCTTTACCTCAGACTTCATTGTAAGTGGCCTACGCTGGAAAATACAAGCATGTGAATTATGCTCTGTGAAAGCTCAATTATTGACAACTTTCTCTGGACATTGGTTTTCACTACAGAAACAATGTAGCCACATATATCTTATATCGTTTTTGCTCAGAAGGAGTTACTGCATCATTTTTGGGGTGAATTACTACAATACTCCAAAACGTATCTGTGAAAAAGCTGAACAGCTGACATATCTGAATAAAAGAAATGAATTTTTCATTTTGTTGTTATACATTCTATCAAATTTCACCAATAATCTCTGCAGCCAAAATTATCAATGCATTCATCCAAGCGTACCTCAGGGGGTTTAGTTTACTAAATAAAGTCTTTTTTGGTTGGAATTTGACAATCTCTTTACCTCAGGCTTCATTGTAAGCAGCCTACACTGGAAAATACAAGCATGTGATTTATGCTGTGTGAAAGCTCAATTATTGACAATTTTCCTTGGACACTGCTTCTTACTGCAAAAACAATGTAACCACACATATCTGATATTGTTTTATTTAAAAGGAGTCACTGAATCATTTTTTGGGTAGATTTTCTGCCATATTCCAAAGCATGTCTGTGAAAAAGCAGAAATGTATATATTACCATTGAATTGCAATAGGTAACATTTGATTGGCTGTTGTAAGCTCCGCCCAGTTTTCTGAATTTTAACTCCAGTCACCCAGTCATGGTCTGTGCCAAGTTGTGGGCCTCTGGCTTTAAAACTGTGAGAATGGCAATATTTAAAAAATGTACATTGACGTCAATAGGTGAAATCTGATTGGCTGTTTGTGGCTCCACCCACTTTTGCTAAATTTTGACCGCAGTCACCCAGTGAGTAATTGTGCTAAGTTTGGGATGCCTGGCATTTAAACTGCAATAATAGCAGTAGTTAATCTTTTTTCATTAAGGTCAATAGCTGAAATCTGATTGGCTGTTATTGCCCCACCCCTTTTTTCCCCTAAATGTGAACCACAGTCACTCAGTGGCCAACACTTTAAGGTTTGGGAATCCTGGCATTCAAAGTGTCGAAATGGCAGAAGTTTTAATTTCTCCATTGAAAATCAATGAGTGATATATGATTGGTTGTCGGTGGCTCCGCCCAATTTTTCTAACCTTGAAGTGCAAACACCCAGTGAGAACATTTGTAAACTTTGGGGTCCTTGACATCAATAATATGAGAATAGCAGAATTTTAAATGTTCCCATGTAAATAAATCACTGAAATTCAATTGGCTGCTTGTGGCTCCGCCCACTTTAAAAATGTCAACCCAAGCCACAACCCAAGCTGCAATTTAAATTTTCCCATATAAAACAAACTGCTGAAATGTGATTGGCTGTCGACGGCTCCGCCCACTTTTCCAAAATTCTAACCATAGTAACCCAGTGACCCATGGTGCCAAGTTTGGGGACTCTGGCTTTAAAACTGTTAGAATGACAGCTTTTACAATTTTCTAATTAAAGTCAATAGGGAAAATCCGATTGGTTGTTTGTGGCTCCGCCCACTTTTGCAGTCCCCAAAATGTGACAGAAATGTTACGTCAACCCCATGACTAAGTGACCCAAGTTTGGTGAGTTTACCTTCACATCTGTCTGATTGGCGAAAGTTTAACATTTTCCAATGAAAGTCTATGGGAAAAAATGGGGTTTTCGGGGGGCCGCCCCAGGGGCACCGAGGGTAAGATCGCTTAACAGAGCACAAGCAACCTGCACGGCTATGGGCCGAAGAAGTGTGCAAAATTTTACACATGCCCTCCTAAAACTCTTAAAACTGTGGCATGAATAGCATTTTAGCATTTCCATGTTAAAAGGATTATTTGCACTGATTAACATTGGGCAGGAGTGGTAGCGAAGGGGAACTGTGGCTGTCTACCATGTGCAACGTTGTGAGTTCGACTCCTGGAGCAGGCATGGGCAACCTGGACGCGGGTTAATGTCCATGGCTGGGACGTTGACTCAAACATCCTGGGGACGAAGCAGTAAACCTCACACACACCTGCCCAATTTTTTATGTCACAATACTTTCTGACTGATTTTAGCAGCAATTAATTTTTTCCCTTTGGCTGTTGCTAGCTCCGCCCACTTTTTTTTAACCATTTCAGCCCACGGGTATTTTTCATCTTATGGCCGAGAGGAATTTTCCCATTTCAGCACTCCTCCTTTTCATTCCCCAATAACTTTATCACTACTTATCACAAAGAAATGATCTATACCTTGTTTTTTCCACCACCAATTAGGCTTTCTTTGGGTGGTACATTATGCTAAGAATTATTTTATTCTAAATGCATTTTAACGGAAATAATTAAGAAAAAAATGGAAAAAATCATTATTTTTTAGTTTTCGGCCATTATAGTTTTAAAATACCACATGCTACCGTAATTAAAATCTACACATTTTATTTGCCCATTTGTCCCGGTTATTGCAATGGTAAAATTATATCCCTAGTATAATGTATGGTGACAATATTTTATTTGGAAATAAAGGTAAATTTTTTCAGTTTTACATCCATCGCTAATTTTTACCCCATACATTTATAATAATATAGCCTCTCGACATACATTTTTTTTTATTCCCTAAAGTCAGTAGATGTAATTTTACTATTTGGCCACAAGATGTTCCCGCTGAGCAAAATCCTATGTAGCGTACCAAGTACGCTACATAGGAAACAATGTGTTGCTCCATTGTTCCTAGGGAAGTGATGCAGGCTTCAATGGAATCCTGCGGCATGGGTGTCCTGTGGGGAGATTAATGAATGGGAATTTTGCTCCCATTCATTAGTGTAACAATTGTGCGGCGGAAAGCAGTGGAAATCGTCGGCAGAAGGAAGTGCGGCGGCTCTATCTAAGAATAAACACTGTCTTTGAACAAAAACAGTGTTTATTCTCGGTGGACACATACGGATTGGCACAGGTGACTTTTGTCCCCTGCAGCCAAGCCCCCCTGTTGCTGGCAACATCGCGATTGTGACCATCTGCCCGCATGATCACGCGCAAACACCCCCCCCCCCCCCACAAACTGCAGGGACGTGACTAGCGCGTCCCTGCGGCTGTAGCAGCTGCTGCTGGGGACGTGAAGCTCACGTCCGCGTGGCATAAATGGTTAAAATAAGCTTATCGCAGTGAATTTGAGATTAAGGGTCTGATATATGAAAGGCTGATAATTTTGCTGTGCGCAATTTCACTGGTCCTAACGTCAGCAATGCCCGCATTCATTTTTTTCTTCTTGAAAGTGAGTGCTTCATGCTGATATCAAAGTCAACAATACAAGCGAGAGCAAAAATGCAAATGCAGACGCATACAGGTTTATTAATTTTGCGGCAAAATCTGGACATGCACCGCACAGGACTCACATGACAGGCAAGTTGAAAATGCAAAAGATACTGCTTAATTGCCTCGAGATAAGTAAATCCTATGCCGCAGTTGTAGCCACTTGTCTCGGAAGTGGCATAGTATTTACACTGCTGGATTTCAACGGTACTGTTTCAATCGACTGTGCACACTGCTGGTGAATCGGCTGTGGTAAATCAAGGTATCGTGTATTTTTTTATGCATAATTCTACTTGTAGTTTTGTACACATATAGAAATCCTGCCCAGCCCTCCCATTATTCAGGGGGGAAAAACACATAGAAATGCATACAAAAGTGTGCAAAAATGAGCTGAAACACGCTTGCGTTTTTAAAGTCCATTTATGTGCGATCCCAAACGCACCTGATGTGAACGAGGCCTTAATGAATCGGTAAGGAGCCGAGGTTAATTGGCTCCCTACCATGTGGTCGCTGTGAGCCAATCACTGTGATCACTAGATAGAAAGCAACAAAGTTGCAATCTCTTGCACTCTCTCCAGCTTTCTCCACCAGTCTGCAGTGATCTCTGGACAGAGAGAGCTGTAGCTGCTGTTTGACTGTGTCTCACAGACAGCGTTACAGTGTAAAAACACATTTATTCACATAATTTCACCCCACAACCCCCGTGATCCCTTTCCAGTCACCTCTAGCATGTAGGTGAAGTCAGCAGTATATATATATATATATATATATATATATATATATATATATATATATATATATATATATATTTATATATATGCTGTGTAAAGTTACTGTATACAGGGGCTGTATCCCTTACACAGTTAGTTTATGTAATGTATGTATATTGAGAACTATCTCTGGGCACTGGTTTTTTACCACAGAAACAATGTAGCCACATATATCTTATATTGTTTTATTCAGAAGGAGTTACTGAATCATTTTTTGGGTGAATTACTGCAATACTCCGAAGCATATCTGTGAAAAAAGCAGAACAGCTAACATATCTGATTAAAAGAAATGCATTTTCAATTTTGTTGTTATACATTCCATCAAATTTCACCAATAATTGCTGCAGCCAAAATTATCATCGCACCCATCAAAGGATACCTCAGGGGGTGTAGTTTACTAAATGAAGCCATTTTTGGCGGGAATTTGACAATCTCTTTACCTCAGACTTCATTGTAAGTGGCCTACGCTGGAAAATACAAGCATGTGAATTATGCTCTGTGAAAGCTCAATTATTGACAACTTTCTCTGGACATTGGTTTTCACTACAGAAACAATGTAGCCACATATATCTTATATCGTTTTTGCTCAGAAGGAGTTACTGCATCATTTTTGGGGTGAATTACTACAATACTCCAAAACGTATCTGTGAAAAAGCTGAACAGCTGACATATCTGAATAAAAGAAATGAATTTTTCATTTTGTTGTTATACATTCTATCAAATTTCACCAATAATCTCTGCAGCCAAAATTATCAATGCATTCATCCAAGCGTACCTCAGGGGGTTTAGTTTACTAAATAAAGTCTTTTTTGGTTGGAATTTGACAATCTCTTTACCTCAGGCTTCATTGTAAGCAGCCTACACTGGAAAATACAAGCATGTGATTTATGCTGTGTGAAAGCTCAATTATTGACAATTTTCCTTGGACACTGCTTCTTACTGCAAAAACAATGTAACCACACATATCTGATATTGTTTTATTTAAAAGGAGTCACTGAATCATTTTTTTGGGTAGATTTTCTGCCATATTCCAAAGCATGTCTGTGAAAAAGCAGAAATGTATATATTACCATTGAATTGCAATAGGTAACATTTGATTGGCTGTTGTAAGCTCCGCCCAGTTTTCTGAATTTTAACTCCAGTCACCCAGTCATGGTCTGTGCCAAGTTGTGGGCCTCTGGCTTTAAAACTGTGAGAATGGCAATATTTAAAAAATGTACATTGACGTCAATAGGTGAAATCTGATTGGCTGTTTGTGGCTCCACCCACTTTTGCTAAATTTTGACCGCAGTCACCCAGTGAGTAATTGTGCTAAGTTTGGGATGCCTGGCATTTAAACTGCAATAATAGCAGTAGTTAATCTTTTTTCATTAAGGTCAATAGCTGAAATCTGATTGGCTGTTATTGCCCCACCCCTTTTTTCCCCTAAATGTGAACCACAGTCACTCAGTGGCCAACACTTTAAGGTTTGGGAATCCTGGCATTCAAAGTGTCGAAATGGCAGAAGTTTTAATTTCTCCATTGAAAATCAATGAGTGATATATGATTGGTTGTCGGTGGCTCCGCCCAATTTTTCTAACCTTGAAGTGCAAACACCCAGTGAGAACATTTGTAAACTTTGGGGTCCTTGACATCAATAATATGAGAATAGCAGAATTTTAAATGTTCCCATGTAAATAAATCACTGAAATTCAATTGGCTGCTTGTGGCTCCGCCCACTTTAAAAATTTCAACCCAAGCCACAACCCAAGCTGCAATTTAAATTTTCCCATATAAAACAAACTGCTGAAATGTGATTGGCTGTCGACGGCTCCGCCCACTTTTCCAAAATTCTAACCATAGTAACCCAGTGACCCATGGTGCCAAGTTTGGGGACTCTGGCTTTAAAACTGTTAGAATGACAGCTTTTACAATTTTCTAATTAAAGTCAATAGGGAAAATCCGATTGGTTGTTTGTGGCTCCGCCCACTTTTGCAGTCCCCAAAATGTGACAGAAATGTTACGTCAACCCCATGACTAAGTGACCCAAGTTTGGTGAGTTTACCTTCACATCTGTCTGATTGGCGAAAGTTTAACATTTTCCAATGAAAGTCTATGGGAAAAAATGGGGTTTTCGGGGGGCCGCCCCAGGGGCACCGAGGGTAAGATCGCTTAACAGAGCACAAGCAACCTGCACGGCTATGGGCCGAAGAAGTGTGCAAAATTTTACACATGCCCTCCTAAAACTCTTAAAACTGTGGCATGAATAGCATTTTAGCATTTCCATGTTAAAAGGATTATTTGCACTGATTAACATTGGGCAGGAGTGGTAGCGAAGGGGAACTGTGGCTGTCTACCATGTGCAACGTTGTGAGTTCGACTCCTGGAGCAGGCATGGGCAACCTGGACGCGGGTTAATGTCCATGGCTGGGACGTTGACTCAAACATCCTGGGGACGAAGCAGTAAACCTCACACACACCTGCCCAATTTTTTATGTCACAATACTTTCTGACTGATTTTAGCAGCAATTAATTTTTTCCCTTTGGCTGTTGCTAGCTCCGCCCACTTTTTTTTAACCATTTCAGCCCACGGGTATTTTTCATCTTATGGCCGAGAGGAATTTTCCCATTTCAGCACTCCTCCTTTTCATTCCCCAATAACTTTATCACTACTTATCACAAAGAAATGATCTATACCTTGTTTTTTCCACCACCAATTAGGCTTTCTTTGGGTGGTACATTATGCTAAGAATTATTTTATTCTAAATGCATTTTAACGGAAATAATTAAGAAAAAAATGGAAAAAATCATTATTTTTTAGTTTTCGGCCATTATAGTTTTAAAATACCACATGCTACCGTAATTAAAATCTACACATTTTATTTGCCCATTTGTCCCGGTTATTGCAATGGTAAAATTATATCCCTAGTATAATGTATGGTGACAATATTTTATTTGGAAATAAAGGTAAATTTTTTCAGTTTTACATCCATCGCTAATTTTTACCCCATACATTTATAATAATATAGCCTCTCGACATACATTTTTTTTTATTCCCTAAAGTCAGTAGATGTAATTTTACTATTTGGCCACAAGATGTTCCCGCTGAGCAAAATCCTATGTAGCGTACCAAGTACGCTACATAGGAAACAATGTGTTGCTCCATTGTTCCTAGGGAAGTGATGCAGGCTTCAATGGAATCCTGCGGCATGGGTGTCCTGTGGGGAGATTAATGAATGGGAATTTTGCTCCCATTCATTAGTGTAACAATTGTGCGGCGGAAAGCGGTGGAAATCGTCGGCAGAAGGAAGTGCGGCGGCTCTATCTAAGAATAAACACTGTCTTTGAACAAAAACAGTGTTTATTCTCGGTGGACACATACGGATTGGCACAGGTGACTTTTGTCCCCTGCAGCCAAGCCCCCCTGTTGCTGGCAACATCGCGATTGTGACCATCTGCCCGCATGATCACGCGCAAACACCCCCCCCCCCCCCACAAACTGCAGGGACGTGACTAGCGCGTCCCTGCGGCTGTAGCAGCTGCTGCTGGGGACGTGAAGCTCACGTCCGCGTGGCATAAATGGTTAAAATAAGCTTATCGCAGTGAATTTGAGATTAAGGGTCTGATATACGAAAGGCTGATAATTTTGCTGTGCGCAATTTCACTGGTCCTAACGTCAGCATTATGCCGCTAGTTACCACAGCAATGCCCGCATTCATTTTTTTCTTCTTGAAAGTGAGTGCTTCATGCTGATATCAAAGTCAACAATACAAGCGAGAGCAAAAATGCAAATGCAGACGCATACAGGTTTATTAATTTTGCGGCAAAATCTGGACATGCACCGCACAGGACTCACATGACAGGCAAGTTGAAAATGCAAAAGATACTGCTTAATTGCCTCGAGATAAGTAAATCCTATGCCGCAGTTGTAGCCACTTGTCTCGGAAGTGGCATAGTATTTACACTGCTGGATTTCAACGGTACTGTTTCAATCGACTGTGCACACTGCTGGTGAATCGGCTGTGGTAAATCAAGGTATTGTGTATTTTTTTATGCATAATTCTACTTGTAGTTTTGTACACATATAGAAATCCTGCCCAGCCCTCCCATTATTCAGGGGGGAAAAACACATAGAAATGCATACAAAAGTGTGCAAAAATGAGCTGAAACACGCTTGCGTTTTTAAAGTCCATTTATGTGCGATCCCAAACGCACCTGATGTGAACGAGGCCTTAATGAATCGGTAAGGAGCCGAGGTTAATTGGCTCCCTACCATGTGGTCGCTGTGAGCCAATCACTGTGATCACTAGATAGAAAGCAACAAAGTTGCAATCTCTTGCACTCTCTCCAGCTTTCTCCACCAGTCTGCAGTGATCTCTGGACAGAGAGAGCTGTAGCTGCTGTTTGACTGTGTCTCACAGACAGCGTTACAATGTAAAAACACATTTATTCACATAATTTCACCCCACAACCCCTGTGATCCCTTTCCAGTCACCTCTAGCATGTAGGTGAAGTCAGCAGTATATATATATATATATATACTAGCTGATTGCCCGGCGTTGCCCGGGTATGTATTTGGCTGGTGTTGGCTCCGCCTACTTTTTCTAACCCTATCACACAATTACTCACTGACCAAGTTTGTGAGCTTTGCGGTCTTTGGTATCAATAATCTGCATTGAACTGAAACAAATCTGATTGGGTGTGTGTGGCTCCACCCCTTTTTCTGAATTTGAACCCCAGTCACCCAATAACCAACTGTACCAGGTTTGAGGCCTGTGCCATTAACAGTTCAATAATTGTAGCAATTAAATATTCCCCTTGAAAAGCAACAGGTGAAGTTTGATTCACTTTTGTAGGCTCCACCCACTTTTCTGAATATTAATCTCAGTCACCCAGTGACCAACTGTGCAAAGTTTAAAAACCCTGCCATTAACAGAATGGCTGCAGTGTACATTTTCCCAGTGAAATGTGTATTTGTCTCCACCCACTGATGACCCAGCATTGCCCGGGTATGTATTTGACTGGTGTTGGCTCCGCCCACTTTCTAACCCTAACACACAAACACTCAATAGACCAAGTTTGTGAGCTTTGGAGTCCTTGGCATCAATAATTTGTATATTCCCATAGAAATTAAACAAATCAGATAGGCTGTTTGTGGCTCCACCCCTCTCCAGCATTTGAACCCCAGTCACCCAATGACCAACTGTAGCAGGTTTGAGGCATCTGCTATTAACAGTGTAAAAATGGCAGCAATTAAAATATTCCACTTTAAAATCAACAGGTGAATTTTGATTGGCTATTATAGGCTCCACCCACTTCCCTGAATATCTCAGTCACTCAGTGACCATCTGGGCAAAGATTGGGAACCCTAAAATAAACAGTGTAAGAAGGGCTGCAGTTTACACTTTCCCAGTGACATTTGTTTTTGGCTCCGCCCACTTTTTGTAACCTGGACACAAAGGCCTCAATTCACTAAGCTTTATCAAACACTTTATCGAACGTTTGATAATTTACCTCATGAGTAAAATCTAATTTTGAATTCACTAAAGTGTTATAGATTTATTGAACATTTTATGGATAAAACATTTGATAAATCTATAACACCTTAGTGAATTCAAAATTATATTTTACTCATGAGGATAATTATCAAACGTTCGATAAAGTGTTTGATAAAGCTTAGTGAATTGAGGCCAAAGTCACTACTCAATGCCCAAGTTTGTGAGTTTTGGGGTCCTTGGCATCAATAATTTGTATTTTCCCATGAAATGAAACAAATCTGATTCACTGTTTGTGGCTCTGTCCCCTTTTCTGAATTTGAACCTCAGTGACCCAATGACCAACTGTACCAGGTTTTAGGCTTGTGCCATTAACAGTGCAAGAATGGCAGCAATTTTAATATTCTCCTTGAAAAGCGACATGTGATTTTTAATTGGCATTTTTAGGCACCACCCACTTTTCTGATTATTAATCCCAGTCACCCAGTAACCAGCTATGCTAAGTTTGAGAACCCTGCCATTAACAGTGAAGAAGGGCTGCAGTTTACAATTTCCCAGAAAAATCTGTTTTTAACTCCACCCACTTTTTGTAACCTTGACACACAGGCACTACTCAATGACCAAGTTTGTGAGCTTTTGGGTTCCTGGCATCAAAATTGTGCTAATGGAAGCAGTTTATCCAGCAAAGAAATCTGGCTGTTTCTGGCTCCGCCCCTTTACTGAATTTGAACCCCAAACACTTAACGACCGACTGTAGCAGGTTTGAGGCCTCTGCTATTAACAGTGTGAGAATGGCTGCAGTTTCAATATTCCCCTTGAAAATCAATAGGTGAATTTTGATTGGCTCTTGTAGGCTCCACCTACTTTTCCGAATATTAATCCTAGTCACCCAGTGACCAACTGTGTGACGTTTGAGAACCCTGCCATTAACAGTGTAAGAAAAGCTGCAGTTTACATTTCCCCATGTAAAAAGTTAGTTGTTTTTGGCTCTGCCCACTATTTCTAATTTTGACATACAGTCACTTAATGACCAAGTTTATGAGCTTTGGGGTCTTTGGCATCAATAAGTTGCATTTTACCATTGAAATTAAACAAATCTGATTAACTGTTTTTGGCCCGCTCCCTTCAGAATTTAAATTTCAGTCTCCCAGTGACTGACTGTAGCAGATGTTAGGCCTCTGCCATTAAGAGTGCATGAATGGCAGCAAAGTAAATATTCCTGTTGAAAATCAAAAGGTGAATTTTGATTGGCTGCTGTAGGCTCCACCCACTTTTCTGAATATTAGTCACAGTCACCCAGTGGCCAACTGTGTCATGTTTGAGAACCCTGGCAATAACAGAATGGCTGAAATCAATCTAGCAAATCTGATTGGCTGTTTGTGGCTCCACCCCTTTAGTGAATTTGGACCCCAGTCATCCAATGACTGACTGTATCAGGTTTGAGGCCTCTGCCACTAACAGTGTAAGAATGGTAGCAATGTGAATATTCCCCTTGAAAATTAATAGGTACATTTTGATTGGCTGTTGTAGGCTCCACCCACATTTCTGAATATTCATCCCAGTCACCCAGTGTCCAATTGTGTAAAGTTTGGGAACCCTGCAATGTAAAAAATGAAGTTGTTGGCACCGGCCACTTTTTCTAACCTTGACATACAGTCACTCAATTATCAAGTTTATCAGCTTTGGGATCCTTGGTATCAATACTTTGTATATTCCCATTGAAAAATAAACAAATTTGGCTGTTTGTTGCTCCGCCCTCTTCCTGAATTTGGACCCTAGTCACCCTGTGACCAACTGTACCGGGTTTGAGGCATCTGCTTTTCACAGTATAAGAGAATGGTAGCAGATGAAATATTCCCTTTGAAAATCAAAAGGGTAATTTTTATTGGCTGTTTTAGGCTCCACCCACCTTCCAAAATCTTAATCTGTGACCCAATGACCAACTGTGCAAAGTTTGAGAACCCTGCCATTAACGGTGTAAGAATGGCTGCCGTTTATATTTTCCCAGTAAAAGTTGTTTTGGCTCCGCCCACTTTTCATAACCTTGACACACAGTCACTCAATGACCAAGTTTGTGAGCTTTCAGGTTCCAGGCATCAAAAATGTGTGAATGGAAGCAGTTTATCCACCAAGGAAATCTGATTGGCTGTATGTGGCCCCGCCCCTTTAGTGAACTTTGACCCCAGTCACCCAATGACCGACTGTAGCAAGTTTGAAGCCTCTGCCATTGAATAGCAGCAGTTTAAATATTCCCCTTGAAAATCAATAGGTGAATTTTGATTGGCTGTTGTAGGCTCCACCCACTTTCTTGAATCTTAATCTCATTCACCCAGTGACCAACTGTGGCAAGTTTGAGAACCCTACGATTAACAGTCTAAGAATGGCTGCAGTTTACATTTTCCCATTTAAAATGAACGGCTGAAATTTGATTGGCTGTTTTATGCTCCGCCCACTTTTCCTGGATTTGTAACCTCGGTCACCAAGTGACCACCTGTGCAAAGTGTGGGGACTGTGGCTTGATTACTGTGAGAATGGCAGCCTTTTACATTTTTTCCATTGACTTGGATGGGTGGAATCTGATTTGTTGTTTGTAGCTCCGCCCAGGTGTGCAGGGGGGCCGCGAGACCCCCAGAACATATCATCCCAGGTAGTAAGGGATCTGTGTACCAAGTTTCGTTCAAATCGGTCAAGCCGTTTTCGCGTGATCGTGGCACATACACACATACACACACACACACATACATCCGATTTTATATATATAGATATATATATATATATATATATATATATATATATATATATATATATATATATATATATATATATATATATATATATATATATATATATATATATACATATATATATATATATATATATATATATATATATATATGCTGTGTAAAGTTACTGTATACAGGGGCTGTATCCCTTACACAGTTAGTTTATGTAATGTATGTATATTGAGAACTATCTCTGGGCACTGGTTTTTTACCACAGAAACAATGTAGCCACATATATCTTATATTGTTTTATTCAGAAGGAGTTACTGAATCATTTTTTGGGTGAATAACTGCAATACTCCGAAGCATATCTGTGAAAAAAGCAGAACAGCTAACATATCTGATTAAAAGAAATGCATTTTCAATTTTGTTGTTATACATTCCATCAAATTTCACCAATATTTGCTGCAGCCAAAATTATCATCGCACCCATCAAAGGATACCTCAGGGGGTGTAGTTTACTAAATGAAGCCATTTTTGGCGGGAATTTGACAATCTCTTTACCTCAGACTTCATTGTAAGTGGCCTACGCTGGAAAATACAAGCATGTGAATTATGCTCTGTGAAAGCTCAATTATTGACAACTTTCTCTGGACATTGGTTTTCACTACAGAAACAATGTAGCCACATATATCTTATATCGTTTTTGCTCAGAAGGAGTTACTGCATCATTTTTGGGGTGAATTACTACAATACTCCAAAACGTATCTGTGAAAAAGCTGAACAGCTGACATATCTGAATAAAAGAAATGAATTTTTCATTTTGTTGTTATACATTCTATCAAATTTCACCAATAATCTCTGCAGCCAAAATTATCAATGCATTCATCCAAGCGTACCTCAGGGGGTGTAGTTTACTAAATAAAGTCTTTTTTGGTTGGAATTTGACAATCTCTTTACCTCAGGCTTCATTGTAAGCAGCCTACACTGGAAAATACAAGCATGTGATTTATGCTGTGTGAAAGCTCAATTATTGACAATTTTCCTTGGACACTGCTTCTTACTGCAAAAACAATGTAACCACACATATCTGATATTGTTTTATTTAAAAGGAGTCACTGAATCATTTTTTGGGTAGATTTTCTGCCATATTCCAAAGCATGTCTGTGAAAAAGCAGAAATGTATATATTACCATTGAATTGCAATAGGTAACATTTGATTGGCTGTTGTAAGCTCCGCCCAGTTTTCTGAATTTTAACTCCAGTCACCCAGTCATGGTCTGTGCCAAGTTGTGGGCCTCTGGCTTTAAAACTGTGAGAATGGCAATATTTAAAAAATGTACATTGACGTCAATAGGTGAAATCTGATTGGCTGTTTGTGGCTCCACCCACTTTCGCTAAATTTTGACCGCAGTCACCCAGTGAGTAATTGTGCTAAGTTTGGGATGCCTGGCATTTAAACTGCAATAATAGCAGTAGTTAATCTTTTTTCATTAAGGTCAATAGCTGAAATCTGATTGCCTGTTATTGCCCCACCCCTTTTTTCCCCTAAATGTGAACCACAGTCACTCAGTGGCCAACACTTTAAGGTTTGGGAATCCTGGCATTCAAAGTGTCGAAATGGCAGAAGTTTTAATTTCTCCATTGAAAATCAATGAGTGATATATGATTGGTTGTCGGTGGCTCCGCCCACTTTTTCTAACCTTGAAGTGCAAACACCCAGTGAGAACATTTGTAAACTTTGGGGTCCTTGACATCAATAATATGAGAATAGCAGAATTTTAAATGTTCCCATGTAAATAAATCACTGAAATTCAATTGGCTGCTTGTGGCTCCGCCCACTTTAAAAATGTCAACCCAAGCCACAACCCAAGCTGCAATTTAAATTTTCCCATATAAAACAAACAGCTGAAATGTGATTGGCTGTCGACGGCTCCGCCCACTTTTCCAAAATTCTAACCATAGTAACCCAGTGACCCATGGTGCCAAGTTTGGGGACTCTGGCTTTAAAACTGTTAGAATGACAGCTTTTACAATTTTCTAATTAAAGTCAATAGGGAAAATCCGATTGGTTGTTTGTGGCTCCGCCCACTTTTGCAGTCCCCAAAATGTGACAGAAATGTTACGTCAACCCCATGACTAAGTGACCCAAGTTTGGTGAGTTTACCTTCACATCTGTCTGATTGGCGAAAGTTTAACATTTTCCAATGAAAGTCTATGGGAAAAAATGGGGTTTTCGGGGGGCCGCCCCAGGGGCACCGAGGGTAAGATCGCTTAACAGAGCACAAGCAACCTGCACGGCTATGGGCCGAAGAAGTGTGCAAAATTTTACACATGCCCTCCTAAAACTCTTAAAACTGTGGCATGAATAGCATTTTAGCATTTCCATGTTAAAAGGATTATTTGCACTGATTAACATTGGGCAGGAGTGGTAGCGAAGGGGAACTGTGGCTGTCTACCATGTGCAACGTTGTGAGTTCGACTCCTGGAGCAGGCATGGGCAACCTGGACGCGGGTTAATGTCCATGGCTGGGACGTTGACTCAAACATCCTGGGGACGAAGCAGTAAACCTCACATACACCTGCCCAATTTTTTATGTCACAATACTTTCTGACTGATTTTAGCAGCAATTAATTTTTTCCCTTTGGCTGTTGCTAGCTCCGCCCACTTTTTTTTAACCATTTCAGCCCACGGGTATTTTTCATCTTATGGCCGAGAGGAATTTTCCCATTTCAGCACTCCTCCCTTTCATTCCCCAATAACTTTATCACTACTTATCACAAAGAAATGATCTATACCTTGTTTTTTCCACCACCAATTAGGCTTTCTTTGGGTGGTACATTATGCTAAGAATTATTTTATTCTAAATGCATTTTAACGGAAATAATTAAGAAAAAAATTGAAAAAATCATAATTTTTTAGTTTTCGGCCATTATAGTTTTAAAATACCACATGCTACCGTAATTAAAATCTACACATTTTATTTGCCCATTTGTCCCGGTTATTGCAATGGTAAAATTATATCCCTAGTATAATGTATGGTGACAATATTTTATTTGGAAATAAAGGTACATTTTTTCAGTTTTACATCCATCGCTAATTTTTACCCCATACATTTATAATAATATAGCCTCTCGACATACATTTTTTTTTATTCCCTAAAGTCAGTAGATGTAATTGTACTTTCCCTGGTGCCTCCATGGCAACATACTAATGGGTTAATTCCTGTTCCAATTAACCCTGACAGGATGATTAATATAAAAGTTTTCAGCTGACTGCCTGCAGTATTCTTTTTTCTGTCCTCTCCCTGACAGGTTACAAGATGGATTATCAGAGTTTTTGGATTATTCTTTAAGCATATTGGAGGCAAATATACAGCGCAGCATCTGAAGATTTCAGGTACTCAGATTACAATTTACTGTTATAGCAGGGGTTACCCTTCCCCTAACGTATTCAGGCATCTAAATGAGCCGATATGAATACCTATAACTACACGAATACATTGTCTGCTTTACTCTTTGCAGCTGTAAATCCCTACTGGTATCTATACAAAGATGCTTACTGTTGTCCTCATCCCCGGATATATGCTATTCAAGCAACTGATAACGAAGGTGGGCACAGTGCACGCTTAGGTGTATAAATGTTACCTTTTTATTGTTTGTCTTTTTCTCTTCGGCTAAAATGTTTAATTCTATCTCCCGTCCGGGTACTTCCGCCTCCGTAGCTGACCCGGAAGTGTGTCATGACGCTATCCGCTTGCCGATTGGCTGAGCGGATAAGGGCAGGATGTCTCGGCGGCCATCTTTGGTCAGGGCAGGGGAGTTCTAATCATGCTGATTGGTCACAAGTTAAAAGGCCGGCGCGAACAGCTTAGAGTGCTCAGTTCCAGGTCGGACAGCGTCTGATGAGCATCTCTAGCGCTGCAGCCTGTGTGGTGTGTCCACGGAGCAATCAGCTATAAGTATGTATTGTAATTTATACTTTTCGGTGTACTTGTTGTTGTTGTAAAAAAAAAATTCTAGGGTTAATGTATATACATTCTGGTTTGTTGTTTTAGAGTGTGTACTGTGCCCAAACCAATCTAAGAAATGGGAAAATCTAAAGATAAAGAGAAGTCAGCTAAAGGGTAAATTTATTTAAAAACTATTTAAAAAAAAAAAAAAAAAGGAGGGGGTTAGAGGGATTCCCCTAATACAATTGAATCACTAATAGTGGTTTTTTGTATTTTTTGTCTAGTTCCCGCAAATCTCCAAGACCGAGGTCCAAATCAAGGGACAGACAAACAAGACCCAGATCAAAGTCACCTCCTCGGAAATCCGCAGGATATGATAAGGGATCACCTTCTAGAGACCACAGAAATCGATATGATTATCGAGAGTCAAGGTCAAACTCTAGAAGAAGTTATAGACAAAGATCAAGGTCTAGATCGGCACAGAGAGTAAGATCTCCACAACGATCTACTTCTTATCGGGAAAATACCACAAGTCAACTATATAGTCCAGAAAGTATTGTAGCAATTATAAAACAAACTGTATTGGAACAAATGGCGGCTACGTCCACAAATATGGTTACACAAGAGACAGGGCCAAGGCCAAGAGCAGAAGACACGGCCTCTTCTGTATTGGAACTACATGATTCACAAGAGGATGGTGCAGATGATATGAACATAGAGGAAGTATCGTCAAACTTTGATTTTACTTTAATCCAGCCATTAATCCAAGCGGTTAAAGCCACAATAAATTGGGAAGATACAGAGGCGGAATTAAAAAATCCAAGTAAATACTACCCACATCTAAAATAGAAGACTACCTCTTTTCCTTTAATGGAAGAAATAAAAGAACTTTTTACTGATGATTGGGAAAAAGTAGATAGAAAACCTTCCCTTCAAAATAGATGGTCTCAGAGCCGGGCCGACACATAGGCTGGCAAGGCTGCAGCCTCGGGGCGCTGGTCAGTGATGTCATTAAAGGGCGCAGAATCGGTTCTGCTATGTGCCCGCACTGCCCAGCGCCCTTCCAGCTATTGCTTCTATTAGTGCTGACTGAGGACGGCAGCTGTACTTCTCTCTCCGAGAGAGAGTGTACATCAGTTGCCACGGCAATGATAATGCTGCCGGAGCCGCCTCCTCTCTCTCCAGCCAGGCATGCTGGAAGTGTGCTGTGCGTCTCATGTAAGATGGGGTGTAGCAATCACCCCTGCCGCATCTGGGAGCACAGGTCATCCGGGAGGCATGCAGGGGCCGTGCAATATATGACACGTGGCACAGCAAGCAAGCAAGATTGTGCCAGAGATAATCATCAATGAAGCTCTGCAGAGGTAGGACCGTGCCATGTGTTGTCACAAACAGAAGGGGTGAAACACGGGGTAAGGAGAGACAAAGTTTTTATGCTGCATAGTGCCTGCCTGTAACTTGTCTTCCTCAGTTCCTCAGTCTAGCAGCAGCAGCAGCTCCGTGGCCATCAGAGTGCAGAGAAGGAAATTCCTTCCATCCATCTATCCCTCCCCCTCCTAGAAGTCTCTTCCAAAGTACAGGAGGAGAGAACACGTGGGTCTGCAGCATGGGTGAAATGAATTCAGTAAGCAAGATTAAATAGGAATGTGAGTGTGTTGCTGTGTTTATGTGTGTGTCAAGATGGAGAAGATTGTGTGTGTGTGATTAACGAGTGCTGCAAGTTTGAAGGGGGGTGGGTGTGTGCATACCAGTGAAGGTTAGTGAGTGTGTGTCTGTATCAGTGAGTGCTGCTAGGAGAAGTGTGTGTCTGTATCAGTGAGTGCTGCTAGAAGTGTGTCTGTGTCAGTGAGTACTGCTAGGAGAAGTGTGTGTCTGTATCAGTGAGTGCTGCTAGGAGAAGTGTGTGTCTGTATCAGTGAGTGCTGCTAGAAGTGTGTCTGTGTCAGTGAGTGCTGCTAGGAGAAGTGTGTGTCTGTATCAGTGAGTGCTGCTAGAAGTGTGTCTGTGTCAGTGAGTGCTGCTAGGAGAAGTGTGTGTCTGTATCAGTGAGTGCTGCTAGGAGAAGTGTGTGTCTGTATCAGTGAGTGCTGCTAGAAGTGTGTCTGTGTCAGTGAGTGCTGCTAGGAGAAGTGTGTGTCTGTATCAGTGAGTGCTGCTAGAAGTGTGTCTGTGTCAGTGAGTGCTGCTAGGAGAAGTGTGTGTCTGTATCAGTGAGTGCTGCTAGGAGAAGTGTGTGTCTGTATCAGTGAGTGCTGCTAGAAGTGTGTCTGTGTCAGTGAGTGCTGCTAGGAGAAGTGTGTGTCTGTCTCAGTGAGTGCTGCTAGAAGTGTGTCTGTGTCAGTGAGTGCTGCTAGGAGAAGTGTGTGTCTGTGTCAGTGAGTGCTGCTAGAAGTGTGTCTGTGTCAGTGAGTGCTGCTAGGAGAAGTGTGTGTCTGTATCAGTGAGTGCTGCTAGAAGTGTGTCTGTGTCAGTGAGTGCTGCTAGGAGAAGTGTGTGTCTGTATCAGTGAGTGCTGCTAGGAGAAGTGTGTGTCTGTATCAGTGAGTGCTGCTAGAAGTGTGTCTGTGTCAGTGAGTGCTGCTAGGAGAAGTGTGTGTCTGTCTCAGTGAGTGCTGCTAGAAGTGTGTCTGTGTCAGTGAGTGCTGCTAGGAGAAGTATGTGTCTGTGTCAGTGAGTGCTGCTAGAAGTGTGTTTGTGTCAGTGAGTGCTGCTAGGAGAAGTGTGTGTCTGTATCAGTGAGTGCTGCTAGAAGTGTGTCTGTGTCAGTGAGTGCTGCTAGGAGAAGTGTGTGTCTGTGTCAGTGAGTGCTGCTTGAAGTGTGTCTGTGTCAGTGAGTGCTGCTAGGAGAAGTGTGTGTCTGTGTCAGTGAGTGCTGCTTGAAGTGTATGTGTGTGATTCAGTGAGTGCTGCAAGTGTGTCTGTTCATTTATATGTGGGTATATGTGCATTGTCTATGTAATGTGTGTTGGTTTTGTGTGTATCTGCATAGCGAGAGAGGGAGAGTGCGTGTTTGTGTGTGTGTGGAGTGCTTGTTGCTCTTACAGTATATCTGAGGTGAATCTCTAGCTTTACTTGCGTGTGGCTTCTTCCAGCCCCTAGAAGTCATTTGTGTCCCTCACCACAGCTTCGGTCTTATCCTGGGTCCCGCTGGCAGCTTGAAAGGATCGCTGAACCCTGATGGGTCGCAGCTTCTCTGCATGTGTGCACGTGCGCATGAAAGCAGTTATGTGGCAGATTATGCTACCTGCCTTAATGGAAATTTACAGTTTGATAAAAAGAGTTTAACTCAACTTAAAATTGTTTTCCTGTGAAAAATACTTTTATCTATGCATAATGTATTGCTATATTTAAATGGACCGGGGGGGGGGGGGGGGGGGGGCGCACTTGGGCAACTCAGCCTCTGTTGGTGGTGGACCTTGTCCCGGCCCTGGATGGTCTAAATTGTATCCCATTTCGGATGAAAAAGCGCCATTTCTATCCACCTCACCAGTGGTTGATGCCTCTATTTCCAACCTAGTAAAACACCTCACACTTCCCATGGAAGATTCTGTAACGTTTAAAGAGGGGCTTGATCGTCGTGTTGACAGTGATCTTAAGAAAATTTATTTTTCTTCAATTTCCGCAGCAAAGCCGGTGATCGCTTTAACATCAGTAGCGAAAGCCATAAAAGCGTGGTCCAAGAATGTCGAGGACTTAGTAAAGTCAGGAGCAGAAAAAGAAGATATCTTAGCCGCAGTTCAAGACATTAAAATTGCAGCAGACTTTGTGAGTGAAGCATCCATAGACACCATAAGAGCTTCTTCCAGAACGATGCTCTCGTCTATAACAGCTAGAAGGGCTTTTTGGCTCAAACCTTGGATGGTTGATCCAATGTCTAAACAAGTCTGGGTGAAGATCCCATTCGATGGCACAAATCTATTCGGGGCTAAACTAGAGGAGGCCATAAAAAGAGTCACAGGAGGTAGATCTACCTTTATACCCCAGGAAAAAAGAGTAAAAAGTGTCATGATCGCTGCTGCAGCAGGTATTGCTGGCAGTAGTAGTGCTGCAGCTCAGGCAGTTCTGATCTCTTTCCATGCAAGCTGCATAGCTTTGTCTGCCTTTCCCTGCTGTCAGCTTGTGACTGATTATCATTCACCTGTGTGGGAATTTGCATGTCTGCTCCCATTGGATGACCTCAGTATAAAGATCTGCTTCCTGCAGGGTTTCCTCGGGCTATCATAGTTTCAGTATAGCTAGTCTTGCTGTTGCTTCGGCCCCAGACCGTGTTTCTTGTTCTAAAGATACTTTGCTGGTCTTGCATCATATATTGGTTCATTGCCAATATATATGCATACCAGCACGTTTATTATTTTCCTTGTATTTGTGTTACGTTGATACATCAGTGACGCTGATATATACGTACACGAACTGTTTATATCCTGTGTTCAGTTAGTCAGCTTTCCAGCATGTTTTGGTAGGTTGCGCGTATCGTGATCACCCGTGCTGAGCTAGTTATTCTGTTCCTGGTCCTGTTTGTGGATTGCGTTCATCTCTGCGAAGAGATAACGAATCCTTCTGAATCCTGTTCTGTTACTGTTTGTGGATTGCGTTCATCTCTGCGAAGAGATAACGAATCCTTCTGAATCCTGTCCTGTTACCGTTTGTGGATTGCGTTCATCTCTGCGAAGAGATAGCGAATCCTTCTGAGTCCTGTTCCCTGTATCGCTCCAGTTCTAGTCAGTGTTCCTGCTTATGTCATATATCGGTTCATTGCCGATATATACATATGTTAGTCAGACGTTACAAATAGTTTCATTGATAGCTGTAATTGTAATACGCTAGGAAAACATACTTATTGTATATTTGTCTGTGTTACGTTCATCTATCTTGATCCTGCTATTTCCTGACTATCCTGTCCTGTCTTTGTGAGGCACGCCTTCGCCGCAATCGCATTGGCTGCCTCATTTCAGTCTGTCTTGTTGTGGACGCTTGCTGTCACTAAGTAGTGGCCAGTTAAGCAAGCGTTCATTCTGTCTACCTGTCCTGATCTCCTCAGTTCTGGTTTGTGCGCTCCGCGCTACCTTGCGCTGAGACGCTATCGCAAAAGTATTGTTTGTGGCTGTCGGATCTGCACCGGCTCTGTGCGCCACAATCTCCTGTTGGAGTCAGTCCTCCCCTCCACTATACTAGGGATAGCCTGTTTGCTTGTGCTAGTGTGTGTACCTCCTCCACGTCAGCTCATGCGTTGCATGCTGACTGTGGAGAATACACCACCAAGCCTTACATTATGAGAACCCCATTACCAATCCCCATTGTGGGGGGGATTCCCAGAAAGTATGACACTGTTAATTATGGTTCCTGTTCTTTTAAGAAATTTGAAGAACTTAACTCTGAAACAGAAAATGAGTTTTTCTCTGAATGTGCCAGGTTCCTGGCCAATCCCGATCTCCAAGCGACTCCTGTTTCAACCTGGGCACTCCAACTAAGTTATATTTTGTTTAAAGGGGAATTATTTCAGTGGGCATTTGATGTTCTCAATCATTCCGATTTGAAAGAGAGACCGCTGGAATTTCTAGCGTTTGTGATCCATAACTGGTTGCGCATAGATCCATTGCCTTTTCCTCTAAATGAACTCCTGGCAGCAGGCCAATCAGCTTCCCCTTCAATTGTTTGCAAAAATGATCAGCAAGCAGAGAGTGTTCCTGATAATTTTCCTGCAGCTTTGAGTAAATCACCAAAAACCGCAAGGTCTAAGGCAAAACGCAAACGTTCTAAGAAACGTGTCCGATCTGCAGAGTCGTTATCCTTAACGACTGAGACCTATAATGAGATTCTGCCATTAACAGATAATGAAATGCAATTGTCTTTCAGGGGAGTTAAATGGACTTATAAAACTACTAATGAACTTTCCTCCCTGGCTAGGGAAAATAAAGATTTTTGTTTAAAAGAATTATCTGAGTATGATTATGAGGAGATATTACAGAGTATTGAACAAATCAACTTATTTGTGAAGCAAGGAAAGTTTGCACACACTACAGTTCAGCACTTGCTACAGGTATTGGAGATTCTTAAGAATAAGGAATCTGCCAATCACCTGTTAATTAACCCAATACATGTGCCTGCCACAATCATATCTGCAAACTCTGATCAGCCTGAATGTTTCGCTGTCAAGTATGCATGGGATCCTCCATTCGAGAAGGGAGAGATGGAAGCCCTGGTCTGTGAATGGAAGAATGATTCAAGTTCATTTTGTCAATTTTACAGTGCAAAAAGTGAAATGGTATTGAATGCATGCATTAAGTCAGCCTATAACCTAATAGAGACTGGTGTGTGTAGGTATGACCGTGTGGCTCCTTTGATTGATGTGTGGGAACTGATTTTGGATGATTTTTATGTGACTCCGAATTCGCATATTTGGCGTTCTGACCCGCCTGCTTCAGCACCTTTGGCTGATTCAGCAGGTGATTCGGAGCTCTTTTTGTGTGAAATTGAAGCTCCTGCAATTCCACCCTGTACCATGGATAACTTAGTGTTAGTTCCCAGTAAATCAGAAGCCACTGATACTTTCTCAACCTTGCCCTGCACAAATTTCTCAGCAGAGAATCCAGAGGTCCTGCTGACTTCCGAGTCCAGTCTAGCCAGTACTCATGAGTCTTTGTTCAGTGAAACAGACACCAGAAAAATCTTGCCTGCCTCTGCAAACACTTCTGCAGAAATTACCTGTGTTAATAAAGTTCAACTCCTGTCTGATCCAGCAGATGCCAATAGATGCACTACATCAGTTTCCGAGTCCCAGCAATCCTGTCCAGAAACCTCAGAACCCCAGCATCTGAATTTTCCAATTTTACAATTGAATGGTGATTCAGATGCGCAAACATTGTGTTTTGATCTTCCTGTTTCTACACCTCACTCTAGTTTTGTGAATAGCTCAGAGCGTCTGCTATGTGAATCCGAAATCGCAGAATTATTACCGTGTTCAGAAAATGTTCCAGTAAATTTGCCCTGTACCATGAATTGTGCAGTAGATCTCTCCAATGAAACTCAGGTCACAGAATCATTATACTGTCCAGCAGGTGCTTCCATGGTTTTGCCCTGCAATATGGACTGTTCAGTGATCCTGTCCAGTGAAGCTGGGGTCGCAGAGTCTTATGCTTCACCCAGTACTTTGGATACTTCAAACCCTCTAGCAGAGGAGTCTGAGGCACTGCTTACCTCAGTTGGTGTTGCAGTAATATTCACTTGTTTAGCAGCTGTTTTGGAATTACAGTCTGCTCTAATAAAACTTGATGAATTTCTGCCCAGTGAAGCAGAAGCCATTGAAATATTGTCCTCGTCAGCAAGTGTGTTAGATACCTTGCCCTGTACACAGTCTGATTTAACCAATGTTGTTGAGTCCCTCTCCAGTGTTGTAACAGCCGAGGAACTCCAGCCCTGTCCTCTGAATGTTTCAGAAGTCTTGCCCTGTAACATGAATAATTCTGATTCTCTGGTCAAAATAATAGAAATCTCAGAATTTCAGTCCGGTCTGATGAGTGTTCCTGAAACCCAGCCCTGTATCCTGAAAGATTCTGGTTCTCTGGCCGCTGTGGCAGAGGTTCCAGAGTCCCCTTCCTGTCCAGGGAATTCCTCAGTTTTGCCTAGTCCAGTGGGGGCTGCTGCAATACTGACTTGTTCTGCAGCCCCTCATGAGCTCCAATCCAGTGTATTAGATGAGTCTCTGTCCAGTCCAGAGATAGTTGTGGAATCCCTATCTGGTTCAGTGCATACATCAGAAGATTTGTCCTGTCTTGTTAGTGCCCCTGAATCTGATTTGTTACTGACTTTGCTGGAATCAGCGACATCTAAGTCTGATCCTGCATTCTCGTGTAAAAGTCCAGTAGTTGCGAAGTTTAGTCATGATGATTTTTTTTTGGCCAGTCCTGGTTTTGGTCCTGTCTTGGCTGACCCTGAGGCTCACAGTTCCTTGACATGCCCAGAGGTTTCTCTTGTGCCAGTGTGCCCAGATGTGCTTTGTGTGCCAGAATGCCCGAGTGTGTCTAAGGTGATAGCGTGCTCTGATGCTTCCTTAGTGGGAACATGTTCTGATGTTGCCAGTCTGCCTGCATGCCCTGAGATGGTTCTGGTCCCTGAAAGCCCTGGTCTTGATGTTTGTCCTTGTGGCCCTGACTCGGGAATTGCCCTAGGTTCCATGGGGGTTCTTGATGGTTCTCCATGTGAGCCTAAGGGGCGTTCTGACCTATGGGGATCTCTTTGGAGCTTCAAAGTGTTCTGGGAGATCTCTGAGGAAACTTGTCCTGGTGCCTTGGACTGGTTCAACAGTGGGTTTTGTGTTGGTAAAGACAGTCCCGGTGGGCATTGCAAAGGCTTTGGCGTTTTTGAACGGTTCCTGGAAGGCGGTGGGTATCGCTCAGGGAGTTTCGGAGGGCTTTCTTCTGGAAATCATGGTTCTGATGGGTGTCACACTGGGGCTTGTGGTACTGATGGGCATGGTTCTGTAGGTTCTGGTTCTGATGGGTCCAGTCTTGTGGGGCCTGATTCTGGAATTTGGTCTTGCCGGGCTGTCCCGGTCATCATGAATTATCAGTCAGACTGTTTTGTTGGGAATTACAGTTTTGAAAAGCGTCTAGAATCCGCTTTTAAGGGGGGGGGGGGTACTGTCATGATCGCTGCTGCAGCAGGTATTGCTGGCAGTAGTAGTGCTGCAGCTCAGGCAGTTCTGATCTCTTTCCATGCAAGCTGCATAGCTTTGTCTGCCTTTCCCTGCTGTCAGCTTGTGACTGATTATCATTCACCTGTGTGGGAATTTGCATGTCTGCTCCCATTGGATGACCTCAGTATAAAGATCTGCTTCCTGCAGGGTTTCCTCGGGCTATCATAGTTTCAGTATAGCTAGTCTTGCTGTTGCTTCGGCCCCAGACCGTGTTTCTTGTTCTAAAGATACTTTGCTGGTCTTGCATCATATATTGGTTCATTGCCAATATATATGCATACCAGCACGTTTATTATTTTCCTTGTATTTGTGTTACGTTGATACATCAGTGACGCTGATATATACGTACACGAACTGTTTATATCCTGTGTTCAGTTAGTCAGCTTTCCAGCACCTTTTGGTAGGTTGCGCGTATCGTGATCACCCGTGCTGAGCTAGTTATTCTGTTCCTGGTCCTGTTTGTGGATTGCGTTCATCTCTGCGAAGAGATAACGAATCCTTCTGAATCCTGTTCTGTTACTGTTTGTGGATTGCGTTCATCTCTGCGAAGAGATAACGAATCCTTCTGAATCCTGTTCCCTGTATCGCTCCAGTTCTAGTCAGTGTTCCTGCTTATGTCATATATCGGTTCATTGCCGATATATACATATGTTAGTCAGACGTTACAAATAGTTTCATTGATAGCTGTAATTGTAATACGCTAGGAAAACATACTTATTGTATATTTGTCTGTGTTACGTTCATCTATCTTGATCCTGCTATTTCCTGACTATCCTGTCCTGTCTTTGTGAGGCACGCCTTCGCCGCAATCGCATTGGCTGCCTCATTTCAGTCTGTCTTGTTGTGGACGCTTGCTGTCACTAAGTAGTGGCCAGTTAAGCAAGCGTTCATTCTGTCTACCTGTCCTGATCTCCTCAGTTCTGGTTTGTGCGCTCCGCGCTACCTTGCGCTGAGACGCTATCGCAAAAGTATTGTTTGTGGCTGTCGGATCTGCACCGGCTCTGTGCGCCACAATCTCCTGTTGGAGTCAGTCCTCCCCTCCACTATACTAGGGATAGCCTGTTTGCTTGTGCTAGTGTGTGTACCTCCTCCACGTCAGCTCATGCGTTGCATGCTGACTGTGGAGAATACACCACCAAGCCTTACAAAAAGACAGCGTTTCTTCCAGAAGAATCAAGCACAAGCAAGATTCAGAGATGCGAAAACATATAGACCAGGACAGGAATTTCGCAGATCGTGGAACATAAAAGCAAATAATAGTCAGAGATCTAATAAAGCTTCAACATCCACTGCCCAGTTGACAACTAAGTCCTTTTGACAGTCCTACTTCCCACATTCAGTCAGTAGGTTCACGACTAAGAACTTTTCGAGGAGTGTGGGAAGAAAACATAGCGGATCCTTGGGTGACCACTACAATATCCAGAGGTCACACTTGGTCCTTCAAAAAGACCCCAATATTCAAGTTCAGAGCAACAAAGATGCCTATATCACAAGAAAAGAAACAAGTTCTTCTGCAGTTCAGAAAAGACTTATTAGCACAACAGGTAGTGCAGAAAGTACCCGATCAGGAAAGATTCAGGGGAATATACTCACCAGTGTTTCTAGTGCCAAAAAGGTCGGGCGGATGGAGACCAATTATCGATCTAAGACATCTAAACAAATTCATTGTGGTAGAAAAATTCAAAATGGAGTCAATCCAGACAATTATATCAGCAGTTCAACCAGGAGATTACATGATATCAATCGACATCAAGGACGCCTATTTTCATGTACCCATTCATCACAATTTCCATCAGTTTCTCAGATTCACAATACAAAGTGTCCATCTTCAATTCACATCACTTCCATTCGGCCTCTCAACCTCACCTCGTACGTTCTCAAAGGTCCTTCAAGCTCTGGTAGCGTTCCTCAGAATAAAAAAGATAAGACTTTACAGTTATTTAGACGATCTATTGCTATTGGCTCAGACAGAAGAAGAGTTAATACAAAATCGACACATAGTTCTCGCCACTCTGAACGAGTTCGGGTGGCTAGTAAATATACAGAAGAGTCATCTCACTCCAACAAGACGTCTTCTTTACTTAGGAGCCTTATTCAACACAGAAGACAACACTGTTTCTCTACCACAGGACAAGATACTTCATCTGAGAGAAGTAATAGAGGAAATAGAAGTCACATCAGAGGTAACAGCAAGACAGTGTCTAAAAGTGTTGGGACTTCTCACCTCAACAATTCCAATGGTCAGGTGGAGCAGATGGCACATAAGACCTTTTCAACTAGGTTTTCTCCACCAGTGGCAAAAGAGAGACTACCAACAGATGATATTGCTGACACAAGAAATGAAAGCATCATTACGATGGTGGAAAAATATACACAATCTTCAGAATTGCACTTCCCTGAAGCCGGAGTCATGGACGATTTTAACAACCGACGCAAGCCTAAGAGGTTGGGGTGCAGTCTGCGGAGATCAAGCAGTGCAGAATCAGTGGTCTTGGCGAACGCCGGTAGGTTCAAACGTATTAGAGCTTACAGCTGTCCTATTAGCCTTGAAAGCCTTCGAAAGACAAATTGCACAAACATCCTTATGTGTCCATTCGGACAACAAGACGGTGGTGGCATACCTGCAGAGGCAGGGTGGTACTCGGAGCCGGGTGCTAATGAACATTATGGAGGAGATAATGACATGGTCACAGAACAATTTAAACAATCTGAAAGCCTTCTATATTCCAGGGAAGGAGAATATACTGGCGGACTTCCTGTCGAGATCATCCCCAAACAACCCGGAATGGTCCCTGAATCAGGATATTTTCAATCAGTTAATCACTCGTTGGGGGAGTCCAATGATCGACTTATTTGCAACGAAATACAACAACAATCTACCGAACTTTTTCTCCAGATACCCATATCAGATGTCGAAAGGGATAGATGCGATGACCCAGCCGTGGCCGAAGTTTGTGTATGCTTACCCGCCGACACCATTGATAGCCAAATTCCTACAACGATTGAAATCACAGAAAGTAACAGCAATTGTGATCCTACCGTACTGGCCCAGGAGACCCTGGTTTCCGCTCATACTACAGATGGCCATAGAGGAACCTCTTCATTTACCTCCGCTTCAGGATCTATTATCTCAGAACAATGTTCTGCATCCTTGTCCTCAGAGGTTACAATTGACGGCATGGAAGCTGAGAGGAGGAAGTTGATAAATCTGGGATGTCCAGAAGATGTTGTGCTGACTTTACAGAGCGCAAGAAAAATTTCTACAAATACAGTATACTGTAATATATGGAAAAAGTTTGTTGAATATGCGGTGCATAATCAAATAGACCCACAAGCACCCACAGTTGCACATATACTTACTTTTCTGCAAAAAGGTGTAAGTCTTGGTTTAAGTCTCAGTTCCATTAAAGTGCAAGTTTCAGCTTTGTCGGCTTTCTCAGGAGTTCAATGGGCAAAGAATATGTTAATTCAACAGTTTATCCGGGCTGTATTAAAACTGAGACCACCTAGAAAGAATATATACCCAAAGTGGGATCTACCCTTAGTTTTAAGATTTCTAGAGCAGGAACCGTTTGTACCTACAGAACATTGTACTCTACAGAATTTGACTCAGAAGGCAGTTTTTCTAGTGGCTATAGCCTCCTCAAGCAGAGTGTCCGAAATACATTCTTTCGGGATTGCTGAACCTTATACGTCATTTTACAGTGACAGGGTAACTCTTAGGCCATGTCCACAGTTTCTGCCTAAAGTGGTATCAGAATTTCATATTAATCGGGAAAATTCTTTACCAGTGTTATTTCTAAATGAAGATGAGGAGACACAAGATACAGATCCAACTGTAAAAAGAAAACATCCATTAGATATCTCTGACGTCCTCCAGACTTATTTGACAAAAACCAAAGAGTTCAGAAAAACAGAACAGTTGTTCGTTATCCCTTCAGGATATAGAAAGGGTCAACAGGCGTCAAAACGTACAATAGCAGCCTGGATTACTAAGCTCATAAATAGAGCTTACATAGCAAAGGGTCTGGAACCGCCAAGACAAGTGTCTGCACATTCGACCAGAGGTATAGCGGCCTCTTGGGCAGCACATGCCAGAGTGTCAGCAGAGACCATTTGCAAAGCTGCAAGTTGGGCAACAGTGCACACTTTTGTCAACCACTATCAGGTCGATCCAAAGGCCTTGACTACAGCAGAATTTGGAAGAGTTGTACTATCTGCCACTTAAAAACGATTGTTTAATAAATTTACTTATGAAGTTTTCAGCATTACCCACCCTTGTGTGATGTTTGTTTTCTTCTTGGCTATATACATCTCATTAGTATGTTGCCATGGAGGCACCAGGGAAAACGGAAAATAGTATACTTACCTGCCGGTAATTTTCCTTTCCTGGTGCATCTCCATGGCAACATACGTACCCTCCCATGTGGAGAGGTAATATACAAAAAAATACTGCAGTCAGCTGAAAACTTTTATATTAATCATCCTGTCAGGGTTAATTGGAACAGGAATTAACCCATTAGTATGTTGCCATGGAGATGCACCAGGAAAGGAAAATTACCGGCAGGTAAGTATACAATTTTCCGTTATTTGGCCACAAGATGTTCCCGCTGAGCAAAATCCTATGTAGCGTACCAAGTACGCTACATAGGAAACAATGTGTTGCTCCATTGTTCCTAGGGAAGTGATGCAGGCTTCAATGGAATCCTGCGGCATGGGTGTCCTGTGGGGAGATTAATGAATGGGAATTTTGCTCCCATTCATTAGTGTAACAATTGTGCGGCGGAAAGCGGTGGAAATCGTCGGCAGAAGGAAGTGCGGCGGCTCTATCTAAGAATAAACACTGTCTTTGAACAAAAACAGTGTTTATTCTCGGTGGACACATACGGATCGGCACAGGTGACTTTTGTCCCCTGCAGCCAAGCCCCCCTGTTGCTGGCAACATCGCGATTGTGACCATCTGCCCGCATGATCACGTGCAAACACCCCCCCCCCCCCCACAAACTGCAGGGACGTGACTAGCGCGTCCCTGCGGCTGTAGCAGCTACTGCTGGGGACGTGAAGCTCACGTCCGCGTGGCATAAATGGTTAAAATAAGCTTATCGCAGTGAATTTGAGATTAAGGGTCTGATATATGAAAGGCTGATAATTTTGCTGTGCGCAATTTCACTGGTCCTAACGTCAGCATTATGCCGCTAGTTACCACAGCAATGCCCGCATTCATTTTTTTCTTCTTGAAAGTGAGTGCTTCATGCTGATATCAAAGTCAACAATACAAGCGAGAGCAAAAATGCAAATGCAGACGCATACAGGTTTATTAATTTTGCGGCAAAATCTGGACATGCACCGCACAGGACTCACATGACAGGCAAGTTGAAAATGCAAAAGATACTGCTTAATTGCCTCGAGATAAGTAAATCCTATGCCGCAGTTGTAGCCACTTGTCTCGGAAGTGGCATAGTATTTACACTGCTGGATTTCAACGGTACTGTTTCAATCGACTGTGCACACTGCTGGTGAATCGGCTGTGGTAAATCAAGGTATTGTGTATTTTTTTATGCATAATTCTACTTGTAGTTTTGTACACATATAGAAATCCTGCCCAGCCCTCCCATTATTCAGGGGGGAAAAACACATAGAAATGCATACAAAAGTGTGCAAAAATGAGCTGAAACACGCTTGCGTTTTTAAAGTCCATTTATGTGCGATCCCAAACGCACCTGATGTGAACGAGGCCTTAATGAATCGGTAAGGAGCCGAGGTTAATTGGCTCCCTACCATGTGGTCGCTGTGAGCCAATCACTGTGATCACTAGATAGAAAGCAACAAAGTTGCAATCTCTTGCACTCTCTCCAGCTTTCTGCGCTGGTCATTATGATTTATGTTATATGTTTGTTGATATTATTGTTTTGATCTTTACATTATATTTTGATTTGTTTGGTTTTTTTCCGGCTCTCCCCCGCCCCTCTCCGCCCCCTGCCCTCCCCATTGGGACGCGTCATAGGGAGTATCCGCATTAGGGTGTTCTCTTCCGGCTCCGCCGGGATGGAGCGCATTGCTTGCGCTCCAGTGGCGTGCCTCCAGACGTCTCCGCGCTCTGACGCGGAGCGTCCATGCGGGAGCACGCGGGGCGTGGCCGGGGCTGAGGATCAGCGCGGCTAGTATAAGAACGCCGCTATGGCGTCCTAGCAATATGCTCTCCGCTGTCTGCCTTTGATAAGGCCGTTAGAAAAACGGCGACACATGTCAGGCCACCTTACCTCAAGTGACACTATTGTGAGCTATAACTAAAGGCTGCCATACACTAGTCAATTGCCCCCAGATTGACCAGCAGATAGATCCCTCTGTGATCGAATTTGATCAAAGAGGGGTCTATTGGTTGCCTACACTGCAAACAGATTTTGAATCGATTTCACTATGAGACCGATTCACAGTCTGTGGAGCCGCCGCCCTCCCCCCCCTCCCCCGCATACATTAACTGATCCGGCCGGCGCGTGCCCCCCGGTATTCTCTGTCTCTTCTCCGCTCTGGGCTTCAGCTTGACTTTACTTCCTGTCGGGGGAAGTTTAAAGGGGAACTGAAGTAAGAGGTATACGGAGGCTGCCATGTTTATTTCCTTTTAAGCAATACCAGTTGCCTGGCAGCCCTGCTGATCCTCTGCCTCTAATGCTATTAGCCATAGCCCCTGAACAAGCATGCAGCAGATCAGGTGTTTCAGTCAGATCAGACAAGACTAGCTGCATGCTTGTTTCTGGTGTTATTCAGAAACTACTGCAGAGAAATAGACCAGCAGGGCTGCCAGGCAACTGGTATTGATTAAAAGGCAATAAATATGGCAGCCTCCGTGTACCTCTTACTTCAGTTCCCCTTTAAGCAGTAGAGGGCGCTCTACTGTTTAAACTTCCCCTGACAGGAGGTAAGTGAAGCCAGCCGGAGCCCAGCGGAGAAGGGACCACAGGGACACGCGCCGCCGGAACAGGTAATGTATTGCCGCCAGCGTTGGTCGTCGGACTTTCGAATTCTGCTATTGACGCACTCCGACCCGCCGGTGATCGAAATCTTCCTAGCGGACAGATCGATGGGATCGATCGATTTTGGACGGAAATCGGTCGTTCGGTCAGCGTTTTTAGATTTCATAGCAGATTCAATCACAGTGATCAAATCTGCTGTCTATCGGCGGGAAATCGTGTAAGTGTATGGGCACCTTAAGGAATTACTTGTAATCTGACACCCGTGAGACAGTAATGTGAGCTATAACTAAGGAGTGACTTGTAATCTGTCACCCATGAGACAGTATTGTGAGCTATAACTAAGGAGTGACTTGTAATCTGTCACCCATGAGACAGTATTGTGAGCTATAACTAAGGAGTGACTTGTAATCTGACACCCATGAGACAGTATTGTGAGCTATAACTAAGGAGTGACTTGTAATCTGTCACCCATGAGACAGTAATGTGAGCTATAACTAAGGAGTGACTTGTAATCTGACACCCATGAGACAGTATTGTGAGCTAGAACTAAGGAGTGACTTGTAATCTGTCACCCATGAGACAGTATTGTGAGCTATAACTAAGGAGTGACTTGTAATCTGTCACCCATGAGACAGTAATGTGAGCTATAACTAAGGAGTGACTTGTAATCTGTCACCCATTAGACAGTATTGTGAGCTATAACTAAGGAGTGACTTGTAATCTGACACCCATGAGACAGTAATGTGAGCTATAACTAAGGAGTAACTTGTAATCTGACACCCATTAGACAGTATTGTGAGCTATAACTAACAACAAATAACATTTGTAAAGCGCTTTTCTCCCGTGGGACTCAAAGCGCATAAGCATGGCTCCGACCATCGTGGTACAGAGGAAGAATTTTATAAATCTGGAAATGCCAGGCTAAACAGGTGGCTTTTCAGTCTGGATTTGAATAGCTCCAGGGATGGTGCTGTCTTTACTGGGTGTGGTAGGGAGTTCCAAAGAGTAGGGGCAGCATGACAGAAGGCTCTGTCTCCAGATTTTTTGAGGTGCACTCTGGGAGTGACCAAGTTTATAGAACTTGCTGATCTGAGGTTGTGAGAGGTGTGGTGCAGCTTCAGCAAGTCCTTCATGTATCCAGGGCCCAGATTGTGCAGGGATTTGAATGTCAGCAGTCCAATCTTGAAGAGTATTCTCCATTCTACTGGTAGCCAGTGCAGTGAGCGAAGGATCGGTGTAATGTGACAGTGGCGAGGCTGGTTTGTTAGCAATCTGGCAGCAGCATTCTGCACTAATTGCAGGCGACGCAGGTCCTTTTTGGGGAGGCCAGCATAAAGGGCATTGCAGTAGTCCAGCCGTGATGTGATGAAGGCGTGGACTAGGGTTTGAAGATCCTCTGGGGGAATCAGATGTTTAATCTTTGCAATGTACTTCAGATGAAAGAAGGAAGATTTAACTACAGATGAAATTTGGTTTCTGAAACTCAATTCCCCATCGATTAGTACGCCAAGGCTGCGCACAAGGTTGGAGCTGTTTATGTCTGAATTCCCAATCCTGATTGGTGTTGCTTTAGGATAGAGCTGTTTTGATGGCGAGCACTGGCTTTGGACAAACAGGACCTCAGTTTTGTCAGCATTCAGTTTCAACTAAGGAGTGACTTGTAATCTGACACCCGTGAGACAGTAATGTGAGCTATAACTACGGAGTGACTTGTAATCTGACACCCATTAGACAGTATTGTGAGCTATAACTAAGGAGTGACTTGTAATCTGACACCCATTAGACAGTATTGTGAGCTATAACTAAGGAGTGACTTGTAATCTGACACCCGTGAGACAGTAATGTGAGCTATAACTAAGGAGTGACTTGTAATCTGACACCCATTAGACAGTATTGTGAGCTATAACTAAGGAGTGACTTGTAATCTGTCACCCATGAGACAGTATTGTGAGCTATAACTAAGGAGTGACTTGTAATCTGTCACCCATGAGACAGTAATGTGAGCTATAACTAAGGAGTGACTTGTAATCTGTCACCCATGAGACAGTATTGTGAGCTATAACTAAGGAGTGACTTGTAATCTGACACCCATGAGACAGTATTGTGAGCTAGAACTAAGGAGTGACTTGTAATCTGTCACCCATGAGACAGTAATGTGAGCTATAACTAAGGAGTGACTTGTAATCTGTCACCCATGAGACAGTAATGTGAGCTATAACTAAGGAGTGACTTGTAATCTGACACCCGTGAGACAGTAATGTGAGCTATAACTAAGGAGTGACTTGTAATCTGACACCCATGAGACAGTATTGTGAGCTATAACTAAGGAGTGACTTGTAATCTGACACCCGTGAGACAGTAATGTGAGCTATAACTAAGGAGTGACTTGTAATCTGACACCCATTAGACAGTATTGTGAGCTATAACTAAGAAGTGACTTGTAATCTGACACCCGTGAGACAGTATGCCTGTGTCTGGAACTGCTTTCAAATTAAAATTGGATATTTTAACTTTCCAGCGAGTGTATCTTCTTCATTGACAAAATAAGAGTGTGCAACTCCAGGAAATTCCTATTCATGATAGGACTATGGATGGAACTGTTTACTCATCAGTCTGTTTACACTTCAGGTATGTTTTGAAGGAGAGCTATTGCAAAAGGTTTGATAAACTTCCGCCCATGAGGTTTATTTATCAGCCCCTTGTATTAGCCTTAAAGTGTACCTGAAGTGACATGAGGAGATAGACATGTGTATGTACAGTGACCAGAATACAAATACCTATGCTGTGTTTCTTTTATTTTTTTTCTCTTCCTAAAATAGTTACCATTCAGGTATGGGATCCAGTCTGACTGGATCTTCAGTTGGGATCCAGTCAGACTATGGTGCAACACTCACTGATAAGGCATTACAGTCAAAAAAACGTTTTCCTGGCAGAGAATTTCTTCTGAGTACAGTAGATAGATAAAAAAAAAAGTCAGTAGTCCATATAGTTAGTTTGGGTGAAAAAAGACATCCATACATCAAGTCCAACCAGGTAGGGAAAGATTTAAAGATCTATATCTACAAATTATCCCCAAACCCCTATCAATAACGTTCCCTCTTAATCTGTGGTGCTATCCCCAAGTATTGCAGAATCCTCAGTATAGTCATGTCCACCACAATGTGTCACCCCAGCATTGCCATGTCCCCCACCGTCTCCTAAGTACAGTTATGTCTCCTCAGAGTCCCTAGTAACGCCAGACCTGACACCCTCCCCCCCTTTCCCATATGTCTTCTTCATTGCCATATACCCCCAGTATCCCCAATATTGTATTTTGGCCAAGATTAGAACATAGGACCCCATTGCTGCAAAGCTAAAATGTTGTCTTCTACCCCTATCACTCTCCATTCCTCCCTTCTCTTGCTATGTCTCCCCTTTACCTACTCCTCCCCTCCCTGTATCCCCGTCACTCTCCATTCCTCCCTTTTCTTGCTATGTCTCCCCTTTACCTACTCCTCCCCTTTCTGTATCCCCGTCACTCTCCATTCCTCCCTTCTCTTGCTATGTCTCCCCTTTACCTCCTCCTCCCCTCCCTGTATCCCTGTCACTCTCCATTCCTCCCTTCTCTTGCTATGTCTCCCCTTTACCTACTCCTCCCCTCCCTGTATCCCCGTCACTCTCCATTCCTCCCTTCTCTTGCTATGTCTCCCCTTTACCTCCTCCTCCCCTCCCTGTATCCCCGTCACTCTCCATTCCTCCCTTCTCTTGCTATGTCTCCCTTTTACCTCTTCCTCCCCTCCCTGTATCCCCGTCACTCTCCATTCCTCCCTTCTCTTGCTATGTCTCCCCTTTACCTCCTCCTCCCCTCCCTGTATCCCCGTCACTCTCCATTCCTCCCTTCTCTTGCTATGTCTCCCCTTTACCTCCTCCTCCCCTCCCTGTATCCCCGTCACTCTCCATTCCTCCCTTCTCTTGCTATGTCTCCCCTTTACCTCCTCCTCCCCTCCCTGTATCCCCGTCACTCTCCATTCCTCCCTTCTCTTGCTATGTCTCCCCTTTACCTCCTCCTCCCCTCCCTGTATCCCCGTCACTCTCCATTCCTCCCTTCTCTTGCTATGTCTCCCCTTTACCTCCTCCTCCCCTCCCTGTATCCCCGTCACTCTCCATTCCTCCCTTCTCTTGCTATGTCTCCCCTTTACCTCCTCCTCCCCTCCCTGTATCCCCGTCACTCTCCATTCCTCCCTTCTCTTGCTATGTCTCCCCTTTACCTCCTCCTCCCCTCCCTGTATCCCCGTCACTCTCCATTCCTCCCTTCTCTTGCTATGTCTCCCCTTTACCTCATCCTCCCCTCCCTGTATCCCCGTCACTCTCCATTCCTCCCTTCTCTTGCTATGTCTCCCCTTTACCTCCTCCTCCCCTCCCTGTATCCCCGTCACTCTCCATTCCTCCCTTCTCTCGCTATGTCTCCCCTTTACCTCCTCCTCCCCTCCCTGTATCCCCGTCACTCTCCATTCCTCCCTTCTCTCGCTATGTCTCCCCTTTACCTCCTCCTCCCCTCCCTGTATCCCCTGTCACTCTCCATTCCTCCTTTCTCTTGCTCTGTCTCCCCTTTACCTCCTCCTCCCCTCCCTGTATCCCTGTCACTCTCCATTCCTCCCTTATCTTGCTTAGGGCCGGATTTGTACTTTTTACCGCCCAAGGCCAACTATATCGTCTGTATGGTTGTTAGCTCTGTGTGCCCCAACGAGAATTCTCCTTACTTTCCATCATTGGAGTCACAGACAATAGCTATTTTAGTAATATGCGTATAGATTATATGTTATAGTATGTTATGGTATGCTTGCCATCTCATTAATGATGGACCCAATGTGTCACCATGAGAGTTAGGCTGATGTGTACCTGCAGGATAGAGCTTACATATCTTGCAGGGACATCACAAGTACAGGACAGTGAGTTAAAAGGTTAAAGCTGTCCTTGTAGATAAAGATGGCTGCATAGAACAGCTCTACTGCCACTCACTGAGCCGCCCCTAAACTTCTGGTGCCCTAGGCCATGGCCTATGTGGCCTTGCCAGAAATCCGGCCCTGATCTTGCTATGTCTCCCCTTTACCTCCTCCTCCCCTCCCTGTATCCCCGTCACTCTCCATTCCTCCCTTCTCTTGCTAATTGTCTTACAGCTGTCCTCAACGATGAGATGGAGGAAGATTGCGAAGATGTGAAGTCTGTTTGGGTAAATATTCATGGTGGAAATAAAAGATGCCAATTGCTTATTGGGGTATGCTACAGGCCACCTCTTATTAATGAAGCTGCAGAACTGCGATTACTACAGCAGATTGAAAAAGCTGCAAGTAAAAATGAGGTCATATTTATGGGCGACTTCAACTTTCCAGACATTGACTGGGGTATTGAGGCTACCCATTCTGGGAAAAGCAGCAGATTTCTGGCAGCACTACAGGACAATTACTTGACTCAAATGGTAACTGAACCAACTAGGGGGAATGCGTTACTGGATCTGATCATTTCTAATAGACCAGATAATGTATCAAATGTGCAGGTTCAAGAACATTTGGGAAATAGTGATCACAACATGATAACGTTTGATCTGGTGACTGATAGGCCATGGGGCAGCGGGACCACTAAAACTATGAATTTTAGAAAAGCAAAGTTCAATCAGATTAGGCAGGCACTAAGTTTGGTGAACTGGGATAATGTACTACAAGGGGAAGACACTGAAGGGAAATGGCAAGCTTTTAAACTTATACTCAATCAATATTGTAGTATGTATATCCCATATAGAAACAAAATGTCTAGGAATACAAAAAGGCCTCTATGGATGAATAGAAAGGTTAAAGATAAAATGAAGAGGAAAAAGAATGCCTATAAGGTCTTAAAACAGGAGGGGACCGAGGCTGCACTAAGCAATTATAAGGAGTGCAATAAAAATTGTAAAAAAGAAATTAGGCAGGCAAAGATTGAAGCTGAAAAACAAATCGCTAAGGATATCAAATCCAACCCAAAAAAGTTTTACAAGTACATTAACTCTAAAAAAAGAAAGGTTGACTGTATAGGACTCCTAAAGGATGAGGGGGGGAACTCAATGGTGGATGACCAAGGTAAGGCAGAGTTATTAAATGCTTTCTTTGCTTCTGTCTTCACAAAAGAAACAGCACTGTTGCAAACTACAGAGGCGGAAGAGTCTCAATCTTCTAACTGTAATATTAAATACTTAACGCAGGAAAGAGTAAAGTCAAGACTAAATAAATTAAAAATAGACAAGGCACCTGGCCCGGATGGCATGCATCCTCGGGTCCTAAGGGAATTAAGTTCAGTTATAGCTAAACCCCTTTATCTTATCTTCTGTGACTCTCTTGCAACTGGCAGAGTCCCAGTGTATTGGCGTACAGCCCACGTTTTCCCATTATTTAAGAAGGGCAAAAAATCAGATCCAGGAAATTATAGACCTGTAAGCTTAACATCAGTTGTATGCAAACTATTTGAGGGGTTACTAAGAGATACTATACATGACTTCATAGTAGAAAATAATCTTATTTCTCAGCATCAACATGGGTTTACTAAAGACAGGTCCTGTTTGACTAACATGCTCAGCTTTTATGAGGTAGTGAATGCTAATATGGATATTGGGAATGCTGTAGATGTGATATACTTGGACTTTGCAAAGGCCTTCGACACTGTTCCCCACAAAAGTCTGGTGCAAAAGTTGAGGATGCAAGGACTGGGGAAGAGTCTGTGTTCATGGATAGGGAACTGGCTAATGGACAGAAAACAAAGAGTTGTGGTCAATGGATCGTACTCAAAATGGGAGACTGTTGCAAGTGGGGTCCCACAGTGGTCTGTTCTGGGTCCAGTGCTCTTCAATTTATTTATTAATGACCTAGTAGATGCAGTAGTGAGCAATGTTGCTATTTTTGCAGATGATACAAAATTGTGCAGAATCATCAACTCTCAGGAAGATAGTGTCATATTGCAACAGGATCTGGATAGGATGGCTATATGGGCACATACATGGCAGATGAAATTCAACGTTGACAAATGTAAAGTCATACATTTTGGACGTGCTAATGGACTAGCACCATACAAAATAAATGGGATACAGTTGGGGACATCAAACTTGGAGAAGAACTTAGGAGTACTCATTGACAACAAGTTAAATAATCGTACTCAATGCCAAGCCGCTGCAGCTAAAGCTAACAAAATTTTGGGATGCATTAAACGGGAAATAAAAACTCTAGATGCGAGCATAATATTGCCCCTGTTTAACTCTCTAGTAAGGCCACATCTGGAATATGGAATTCAGTTCTGGGCACCACATTACAAAAAAGATATTGCAGTTTTAGAGCAGGTGCAGAGACGAGCAACAAAATTGATACGTGGGATGGAAGGTCTCACTTATCAAGAAAGGTTAGATAAACTGGGCTTATTTAGTCTAGAGAAAAGACGCCTTAGAGGGGATCTAATTAACATGTATAAATACATCAGAGGGCAATATAATAGCTTGGCGGATGAGCTTTTTTTCCCTAGGCCTTCTCAAAGGACTAGAGGACATGATCTGCGCATGGAGGAAAAACGTTTTAGCCATTTATTTAGGAAAGGGTTCTTTACAGTAAGAGTGGTTAAGATGTGGAATGCATTGCCACAGGAAGTCGTTATGGCAAACTCTATACCTGCATTTAAAGGGGGCTTAGATGCTTTCCTTGCGTTGAAAGACATCCATGGCTACAATTACTAGGTAATGCCTAATGATGTTGATCCAGGGATTTTATCTGATTGCCATCTGGAGTCGGGAAGGAATTTTTCCCTTTAGGGGCTAATTGGACCATGCCTTGTAAGGGTTTTTTCGCCTTCCTCTGGATCAACAGGGGTATGTGAGGGAGCAGGCTGGTGTTGTACTTTATACTGGTTGAACTCGATGGACGTATGTCTTTTTTCAACCAAAATAACTATGTAACTATGTAACTATGTCTCCCCTTTACCTCCTCCTCCCCTCCCTGTATCCCTGTCACTCTCCATTCCTCCTTTCTCTTGCTATGTCTCCACTTTACCTCCTCCTCCCCTCCCTGTATCCCCGTCACTCTCCATTCCTACCTTCTCTTGCTATGTCTCCCCTTTACCTTCTCCTCCCCTCCCTGTATCCCCGTCACTCGCCATTCCTCCCTTCTCTTGCTATGTCTCCCCTTTACTTCCTCCTCCCCTCCCTGTATCCCCTGACACTCTCCATTCCTCCCTTCTCTTGCTATGTCTCCCCTTTACCTCCTCCTCTCCCTGTATCCCCGTCACTCTCCATTCCTCCCTTCTCTTGCTATGTCTCCCCTTTACCTCCTCCTCTCCCTGTATCCCCGTCACTCTCCATTCCTCCCTTCTCTTGCTATGTCTCCCCTTTACCTCCTCCTCTCCCTGTATCCCCGTCACTCTCCATTCCTCCCTTCTCTTGCTATGTCTCCCCTTTACCTCCTCCTCTCCCTGTATCCCCGTCACTCTCCATTCCTCCCTTCTCTTGCTATGTCTCCCCTTTACCTCCTCCTCCCCTCCCTGTATCCCCGACACCCTCCATTTCTCCCTTCTCTTGCTGTGTCTCCAGTTTACCTTCTCCTCCCCTCCCTGTATCCCCATCACTCTCCATTCCTCCCTTCTCTTGCTATGTCTCCCCTTTACCTTCTCGTCCCCTCCCTGTATCACCGTCACTCTCCATTCCTCCCTTCTCTTGCTGTGTTTCGCCTTTACCTCCTCCTCCCCTCCCTGTATCCCCGTCACTCTCCATTCCTCCCTTCTCTTGCTATGTCTCCCCTTTACCTCCTCCTCCCCTCCCTGTATCCCCGTCACTCTCCATTCCTCCCTTCTCTTGCTATGTCTCCCCTTTACCTCCTCCTCCCCTCCCTGTATCCCCGTCACTCTCCATTCCTCCCTTCTCTTGCTATGTCTCCCCTTTACCTCCTCCTCTCCTCCCTGTATCCCCGTCACTCTCCATTCCTCCTTTCTCTTGCTATGTCTCCCCTTTACCTCCCCCTCCCCTCCCTGTATCCTCATCACTCTCCATTCCTCCCTTCTCTTGCTATGTCTCCCCTTTACCTCCTCCTCCCCTCCCTGTATCCCCGTCACTCTCCATTCCTCCCTTCTCTTGCTATGTCTCCCCTTTTCCTCCTCCTCCCCTCCCTGTATCCCCGTCACTCGCCATTCCTCCTTTCTCTTGCTGTGTCTCCTCTTTACCTCCTCCTCCCCTCCCTGTATCCCCGTCACTCTCCATTCCTCCCTTCTCTTGCTATGTCTCCCCTTTACCTCCTCCTCCCCTCCCTGTATCCCCGTCACTCTCTATTCCTCCCTTCTCTTGCTATGTCTCCCCTTTACCTCCTCCTCCCCTCCCTGTATCCCCGTCACTCTCCATTCCTCCCTTCTCTTGCTATGTCTCCCCTTTACCTCCTCCTCCCCTCCCTGTATCCCCGTCACTCTCCATTCCTCCCTTCTCTCGCTATGTCTCCCCTTTACCTCCTCCTCCCCTCCCTGTATCCCCGTCACTCTCCATTCCTCCCTTCTCTTGCTATGTCTCCCCTTTACCTCCTCCTCCCCTCACTGTAACCCTGTCACTCTCCATTCCTCCCTTCTCTTGCTATGTCTCCCCTTTACCTCCTCCTCCCCTCCCAGGCCCATATATACAATTCACTTTTTCTCCTAGGAGAGTTTTCTCCTCGATGATCTTTTCACACCTTGTCATAAAATGCCTTTTAAACCACCAGCAAGCAAGAAAATATTCAAAATAATTTTGATGGCACTTTTGCTTACTGTTTCAATTGCAAAGAGTTGAAAAGTTATTTTAAAGAGAAGATATAAATTATCTCATAAAAAATAACTCAGGAGAATTGCATATGTGGTGGTTGGCTTGTGTGCTGGTTAAGTGCTCTGCCTTTGACATGGGAGACCAGGGGTGGAATTCTGGCTAGGGTCATTATCTATTCAGTAAGGAGTTCAAGGCAAGACTGCCTAACACTGCAGGGTGGCCTCCTGAGCACGTCCCAGTGGCAGCAGCTCTTGAGAGATTTGAGTCTGACAGGAGAAAAACACTATACAAATGTTCAGATTATTATTATTGTTATTATTATTGTTCTCTTTTTATAAGTATTTATATATCATAGGTAGAGATGGCTTAAACATTTTGACGACAGACAGTTCCTGGCAAACTTAGGCTGTTCGCATCTTTAACATTAAAGTCACTGGCCGCTGACTTTAGCGGTTGATAGCAAAGCCCTCAAATGCGCTAGAAACACCAAATTTGCAGGGTATGTTGAATTTTTTTTTTAAAAGACCTTATAGTTTTTGAAAAAATGGATGTTAAAGACAAAAAAAGTAGCAACGTTATTGTGGTAAAATGACACATGATGTATTAACATGTATATAAATGTATTCATTTTTTAATGTTGGAAAAATTTTACAAAAATTATGTGGGGTTCCCCTCCCAAGCCTTTTTAACCCCTTGTCCCCCATTCAGGCTTAAATAGCCAGATTTTTTTCCGGGAGTTTTGACGTCTTTCCCAGTCAACCATGTCTCCCTCCAGGTGTTTGATGCTTAGAAACATCTTTTCGATTACTTTTCTGGTCAGCATAATTTTTTCTAATTTTTTAAGTTCGCCTCCCCATTGAAGTCTATGGCGGTTTGCGAAAGTTCGCGCGAACCAAACTTTTGCGGTAGGTTCGCGAACCGGGTCCGCGAACCTAAAATCGGAGGTTCGGCCCATCTCTAGTGGTTGGGCCCCGTACTTCACTTCCATAGAGTAGGTCAAATACTTTCAGCCAGACCTTTACTGGTGGTTTGAGGTGGTACAGTTCTTTCCTGATGGCATACAACGTTCAGCATGCTTTGGCTTTTAGGGCCTCCATGGCTGACTTAAGGCTTCCTGATTGGTTGATTTCCATACCAAGGTAGGTATATTTATCAGTTCTGATGATTTCACAGTCATTGGGTGTAAAGGATGGGCTCTGGGCTGACCTTGTGTTTTTCCTCTGGAACACCATGTTTTTGGTTTTCTTTAGATTAATGTGTGGTGGGCAGATGCAGTCATTAGAGCAATTGTACAGAGAGCAGAAGAGCAGACAGGTTTTTGTTTGTTTGTATTTTATGGACACTTAACTTTTACGGGCCCTTAACAGTTTTCTACCTTTGCAAAACGCTGCCCTTAAGCATGGCTTCAGGTCTCTGCATGGTACTGCCGGCTCTGCACCACTGGAGCACACCTCCTCTCTCGAAACACCCATTGTTATATTGCTCTTTGCTCCACACTTCACTGCTATGTTAAATGCCCTTAAAGCTAATGGGAATCGTTATGTAAATAAAAAAAAGTCAGATACTCACCTAAGGAGAGTGAAGGCCCAGTCCTAATGAGCCTTCCCTCTCCTCTCCCGGTGCCCCCGGTGCTGCGCTGAGTCCCCCGTTCACATCCGCCGCCATGAGGGACTTCAGAAGTCTTCGGGAGCCCGAGTTCTCCCGAAGACTGGCGGCTCCATACTGCGCACATGTGAGTGCGTCATAGAGGGCGTGCGCGCGTGCAGTGTAGAGCACTTATGTTCACAAAGCATTTCTAAAGCCTCCCTTCGGCCAGGAAACAGTGGTATTTGACTGAAACGGTCGAATACCGCTATGGGGGTGCTAGGACAGCAGCGGGGAGAGGAGAGGGGACGCTCTATGGCAGGGGTCCCCAAACTTTTCCGGCTCGGGGACTGCTTTCTGACCAAATTTTTCTCTGGGGACCGGGGTTGGGGGGGAGGGGTCGTCGGCGATGCGCGACCTAGTGGACAGTGTCATATGCAGTGGGTTGGGGGGAGGGTTGTTGACCCAGTATAGGGAGATAGGGAGTTTAGTTGCCCCAGTATGGCTAGTATAGTTGCCCCAGTATAGCCAGTATAGTGCCCCAGTATAGCCAGTATAGTGCCCCAGTATAGCCAGTATAGTGCCCCGTGTAGCCAGTATAGTGCCCCAGTATAGCTAGTATAGTGCCCCAGTATAGCCAGTATAGTGCTCCAGTATAGCCAGTATAGTGCCCGTGTAGCCAGTATAGTGCCCCAGTATAGCTAGTATAGTGCCCCAGTATAGCTAGTATAGTGCCCAGTATAGTTAGTATAGTGCCCAGTACAGCCAGTATGGTGCCCCAGTATAGTGCCCAGTACAGCCAGTATAGCTAGTATAGTGCCCAGTACAGCCAGTATAGTGCCCCAGTATAGCTAGTATAGTGCCCAGTACAGCGAGTATGGTGACCAGTATAGTGCCCCAGTACAGCCAGTATAGTGCCCAGTACAGCCAGTATAGTGCCCCAGTATAGCTAGTACAGTGCCCAGTACAGCCAGTATAGTACCCCAGTATAGCTAGTATAGTGCCCAGTGCAGCCAGTATAGTGCCCCAGTATAGCTAGTATTTTGCCCCAGTATAGCGCCCCAGTATGGCTAGTATAGTTCCCCAGTATAGCTAGGTGAGTGCCCAGTGTAGCGCCCTAGTATGGGTGGGTGTGTAGGTAGTGTCCCTCGCCCCTCCCCCCGCTCCTGTTACCTTATGAGCGGCGGCCGCTTCCTTCCTTATAGTCCCCCAGGCGCCGCTCTCCTCTTATCGGCAGCATCTTACAGCAGCGCGTATTGAGACTGCTGTAAGGAGGGAAGGAAGCGCGTCAGCGGTTCCCATGGTAACGGCGATGCATATCGCCGCTACAGGAAGCCGCTGATGCGCTTCCTTCCCTTCCTTACAGCAGTCGCAATACGCGCTGCTGTAAGATGCTGCCGATAAGAGGAGAGCGGCGCCTGGGGGACTATAAGGAAGGAAGCGGCCGCCGCTCATAAGGTAACAGGAGCGGGGGGAGGGGCGAGAGGCCAGACACGCCGCGGCCTGGTAGGAGACTGCCAACGGACCGGCAGTGGGTCGCGGCCCGGTGGTTGGGGACCCCTGCTCTATGGGACCAAGAGCCTCCCTCTCCTTAGGTGAGTATCTGACTTTTTTTTATTTAAAAACGGGTTCCCATTCACTTTAAGACATAGTACCCCACTATTTTCACTGCCAATTCCTTACACCACCAGTGCCTTACAACATTCACATTCGTACAGCTGTCTTGCCCACTCTCTTAGTGCTTAGTGCATGTATGAGAACACATGACAGCCTAGAGTGCACCACACAGGTCAGGAGGAAGAGAGGGGAAAATGGACTGATACAGGGATGCATGCTGAGGTGTCCAGAGGAGACTCTTATTACCTTTAAACTTTAATCAGCTATAACCCCACCTGTCTGTTGGATTCACTGTATGTGTTGGGCTGGTGTCCAGGGAGCCTATGGGCTCGATTCACAAAGCGGTGCTAACCCAGTTAGAGACTTTAGGCGTGATAACCATTGCACCATGCTGGTGAAAAGCCAGTTTAGGTGTGATAAGTTTAGGCATGATACGTTTAGGCATGATAAGTTTAGGCTAAGTGCAGATAAGTTTAGATTGCGCGCAAAGTCCCGCACGCAAAGCAGCGCCATTAAATTCTATGCGAAGTGCACCAGACTTTGCTAGCGCAAAACTTTTGATTAGCTGTGCACTGCCGTTCTAACCCAGTTGGTGCTTAAACTTATCACACCTAAACTTATCACGCCTAAATTTATTACGCCTAAACTTATCACGCCTAAACTTATCACACCTAAACTTATCACACCTAAACGTATCATGCCTAAACTTATCACGCCTAAACTTATCACACCTAAACTTATCATGCCTAAACTTTTCACACCTAAACTTATCATGCCTAAACTTATCACACCTAAACTTATCATGCCTAAACTTATAACGCCTAAACTTATCATACCTAAACTTATCACGCCTAAACTTATCATGCCTAAACTTATAACGCCTAAACTTATCATGCCTAAACTTATAACGCCTAAACTTATCATGCCTAAACTTACAACGCCTAAATGTATCATGCCTAAACTTATCACGCCTAAACTTATCACGCCTAAACTTATCACGCCTAAACTTATCACACCTAAACTTATCATGCCTAAACTTATAACGCCTAAACTTATCATGCCTAAACTTATCATGCCTAAACTTATAACGCCTAAACTTATCATGCCTAAACTTATAACGCCTAAACTTATCACGCCTAAACTTAGTGTCACAGACCGCTAGGCCGGTCTGCGGGTGGGTCAGTCGATCAGCGTCAGAAATCCTCTCACACGGTCATTGGTTCATCACAAAGGGTAACCCGCATTCGCAATTTGATGAACTGACTCGCGAAGGGAGTGTTCTGATACCAACCGACTCACCACACACATATACAATTCAAAGATCTGCCACCAAGCGAGTTACACAGCCCGCTACTGTAATTTTACTAGGACTTGGAGAACGCTCTATTAACCCTTAGCAGTATGCAGGAACCTGGGTCAGATCGTTATATCTGGGTCGGGTTCTCGCATACGGGTTATAAGTGTATACTTCTATTAAACACAGGGTAGCGATTTCAGGAGAATAGGTACGATTGTGTATGTTCAGCAACAGGTCATAACCGCTAAACGATTTTTAAACGTTTAATAACAAAAATGCATTACATACAGTTATATACACCTATTAACACATAAACACAGAGCTTAAAAATAAAAAGGAATAAACTCAGAAAGTTATTTACTTAGTTAGCTGAGCAGTCCATTTGAAGCATGAAGAAAATAGTCCAGTTTAAAAGTAGGCATTCAGGTTAAAAGTCCTTTGTACACTGCAGGCGCTGGCTCTCCTTAGCGCCTGCATAGACGTTCCTTAGTCGATGGAATTTGGAGAACTGAGGAGGAGTTCCTCGCAAACACTTTTTTACTAACCTCAGTTTTGGGGCGGTCACTACCTGGAAAGTAGGTGTGTTTAAGGCAGGGTTACCTCCTGGAAGCCAGGTTGCCACCCTCAGACTTAGAGCAAGAAATGTACCAATTTATTAATAATTTGTGTGACTCGGCCCAAGATTGGTGCATCGCAAATCCGAGACCATATTCACAAGCAGTATTAAACGAGGCTATACATGCCTAGTCTGTCGCATTCGCTCTACGCAGGCCGGATAAAGTAGATTCTCTACCGATTCCTGATAGCTAGGAAAGTGCACTTCCTGTGTAGGATAGAACTGATTCCTAGGTATCAGGAAATGTAATTTTGGTCTTGCTGTGCCAAACCTATTTTGAATTATTAATAAAACAAATGTTCTCATTTTGTGAAGCTATGAGCTTGGAGGGAAATTTGAATCTCAACCAGTTTGAGCTGGTTTGGTGGAGATGAGCTGAGTGACTACATGGCTGCTCCCCAGGGAAGCGAGCCACTTGTGAAATTCTTTCCTGACACAGGATGTGGGGGGAAGGTTACTGTACTCAGTAAGAGAGAGGGAAATTGACATCTATTGTGCATTTACCCAGGACTGACAGGAACTGTGCACGACCATACGAAAATCGTTGGCGTTTACGCGCACGACTTTCTGTAATGTCCGTCACACTTATAACGCCTAAACTTATCATGCCTAAACTTATCATGCCTAAACTTATCATGCCTAAACTTATCATGCCTAAACTTATCACACTTATCACACCTAAACTTTAGATTGCGCGCAAAGTCCCGCACGCAAAGCAGCGCCATTAAATTCTATGCGAAGTGCACCAGACTTTGCTAGCGCAAAAACTTTTGATCAGCTGTGCACTGCGGTTCTAACCCAGTTGGTGCTTAAACTTATCACACCTAAACTTATCACGCCTAAACTTATAACGCCTAAACTTATCACGCCTAAACTTATCATGCCTAAACTTATCATGCCTAAACTTGTCACGCCTAAACTTGTCACGCCTAAACTTATCACGCCTAAACTTATCACGCCTAAACTTATCATGCCTAAACTTATCATGCCTAAACTTGTCACGCTTAAACTTGTCACGCCTAAACTTGTCACGCCTAAACTGGCTTTTCGTTTCAAAGGTGTTTATTAAAGTAGAAACGCAAATACATGAACATTTCACAGCGAACAATATTTCCCCACGCAGGGGGATTAGCTTGAGAGCCAACTTCAGTAATAGCAAAGATATGAAACGTTCATAAAAATATCAAGAGAAAACACATTTTATAGAATATGTAACTATAGGGAGGGTAAGAGAAGGGAAGGGAGGGGCAACAAAGGATTAGACAGACCTGGAGGACCCATGGGTGCAAAGCACAACATGCCAATGGGTCGCTGATACGGGGTGGGGAAGGATATGGGGAAGGGGAGGCCTTCTCAGAAACCACATATGAGTTGAGTGTTCATCTCATGAAGTGGAAAAAGTAAGATTGGGGGGACCTACATACCCTAGGCAGCCAGCCAGCTTATGCCATGTCGTGCCAGAGGTATATAGCTAGAAAGAGTGAAGTACATAATTAAGACCATTATTGTCCTGCCATTCTATCCAATCGTTCCAAGTTTTGAAGAAGTTAGGTAGGTTATCCTGAATCTTTGCCATGATGTGTGCAGATAACATAGTGGAATTTAAATCTGAAAATACTGTTTCTGGCGATAGAGAGGGGGACTTCCATCGAGAGGCTAAATGTCGCTTCCCGAGAGCAAAGGCATGCTGGAATAGTCTATGGGTAGTATAGTTAAGCGTAGGCGGTTTATTCCCAAGAAGGATAGCTGATTGATCAATTGGTAGAGAGACTTTAGCAATGAAACACAATTTGGACCAAATAGCAGACCAGAATGCCTGAGCTATCGGGCAAGTCCACCAGGTATGCCAGATGTCACCTCGAGCCTGACAACCTCTAAAACATAGGGGCGAGACTGATCTGTCAAAGTCATGAATCCTTGCTGGGGTTATATAGCATCTATGGAGGAGTTTGAGCGAAGTTTCAATGGATGAGTAGTAGGCACTGTTTTTTAATACAGAGGTGCAGCAATGAGTCCATCTGCTGGTCGAGAGCTCAAACTGCATATCAGATTCCCATTTGGATTGAAAGGGAAACTTAGTGTCTGGGGGGACCTGTGTAAATATATCATATAGTTCTGAAATCAGACCCCTCTCAAGTGGAGAATCTTTACATCGGACCTCGAAAGCCATGTAGGAGGTAATGGAATTGGAGGGATTTAGTGATCTAAGGAAGTGAAAAACTTGTGATACTCTGAAGATTTCGCTTGGAGGGGGGTGATGTTCAGTCATAAACTGACGGATTGGGATAAGCTTATAAGCACTAATAAAGCTGCCCATTTTCGTAAGACCTTTTTCAATCCACCATTTAAAGAGGTTGATTTGGTGGCCGGGTGGAAAGTCAGGGTTGCCCAAAATTTCAGTTAGACGTGTGGTCGGTGATTGTAGCTTATGTGCGAACCTAACTTTCTGCCAAATAGCGAAGGAGTGAGCTGATATAGGCGAGGATTTTCTAATGGAAGCTAATGGGATGTTCTGGGCCCACATTATCCCAGGTAGGGTCAAAGGGGCTAATAGCTGCGACTCGAGGTGAACCCATAGAGGCGTATGGGTTTTTGCATTAATTGCAGCCATTTGGGCAATCTGAGCTGCTTTGTAGTAGATCGGTAGGTTGGGAAGGTTAAGACCTCCCAGATGCTTTTTCCTGGACAGGGCCACTTTATTAATTTTTGCTCTCCTATTCTGCCAGACAAATTTATGAACCTTATTTTGGAATTCTTTAAATGGTTTAGGCTGGAGTTTGATAGGAAGGGTTCTAAAGAGATACAAAAGTCTTGGTAAGAGGGTCATTTTTATGGAGTTCACCCTTCCTAATAAAGACAGAGGATATGAGGCCCAAGTTTGTAAATCATTTGATAACTTATGATACAAAGCGGGGTAGTTAGTTTCGTATAGAGTGTCTGGGTTTAACGGAAGATTAACCCCTAGATATTTAATGTATTTAGTTTGCAACTTGAGGCCTAGAGATTGGGCCATATCAATGGCAGTTTGAGTGGACATATTAGTTACCATTAATTCGGACTTATCCAAGTTCAAACGGAAGCCGGAGAAAGTGGAGAAGTCCGAGAGAATTTGTAAAAGATTAGGGATAGAGGTGTAGGGACTCGTGAGGGTTAAAAGGACATCGTCCGCAAAGAGACTCATTTTATATTCGTTTTGCCCAATTCTGACGCCCTGGACATCAGGTGAAGATCTGATTTTGATTGCCAGGGGCTCCATTACTAAAGCGAAGATTCCCGGTGAGAGGGGGCACCCCTGTCTCGTTCCTCTCTGTATCGGAAAAGTGGTTTGGGAGGTAGAGGGAAGTTTAAGGTTTGCTGAGGGGGAGGAATAAAGAACCTGAATGGCATTTAAGTATTCACCAGAGAATCCAAATCTCTTGAGGACATCGACCATATAGGGCCATTTTATCAGGTCGAAGGCCTTTTCCATGTCTAGGGAAAGAATGGCGAGCTGTTTGGAGTAACGTTTGCAATAATGTTGGATGTTGATGGTCCTACGAACATTATCTGGTGCTTGCCTCATGGGGATGAATCCCACCTGATCCCCATGAACAAGGGCAGGCAAAACTTTGTTCAATCTTGTAGCTAAGATGGACGTGAACATTTTGTAATCGACTCCCAAAAGGGAGATAGGCCTATAATTTTTCGGGTCAAGATGGTCTCTATTAGGCTTTGGGATAACCGTAATTGAAGATTTGAGGAATTCAGGAGGAGGGGCGCCCCCTCTCATCATGAAGTTGTAGAACTTCAGAAGGTGGGGAATTAGAATATTGGCATATTTTTTATAATAGATGGCAGATAGGCCATCTGGGCCTGGAGCTTTAGCCCGTTTTAATTTCTTGATAGCATCATGAATTTCTTCGTGTGAAATTGGTAGATTAAGAAATTTAGAGGAATCAGGGGCTAGCTTATGTAGTATTGTCTGGGTTATAAAGGAGTGTTTTTTAGAGGAAAAAGCATCTGGGGTATCATCTTTATAGAGATTAGAATAATACTCAAGGAATGTTTTATATATTTTATCTGGGTTAGTGGTGATTTGTCCGGATGATTGTCTAATCTTGATGATTTTGTTTATTGTTTGTTGACTGCGGAGTTTTTTGGCCAACCATTTGTTGGGCTTGTTCAATTGAACATAAGATATTGCCTTAGTCCATCTCAAACTCTTTTCCAGGTGATCATTAAGCAGGGCATCAAGCTGAAGACGAGATTCAGAGATCTGCTTACACAGATATCGTGAAGGAGTCAGTTGATTGGCAGTCATAAGATTTAAAATCTTATGTTCAAGGTTTTGGATAATGATCGCCTTATCACGCTTCAATCTGGATGCATGGCCAATAAGCTCACCTCTAACTACGGCTTTGTGGGCCATCCAGCATATTCCTGGGTTAATATTTCCTATATCGTTTTCGAGAAAATAATTGTTAAGGCATGTATCCAGTTGTCCAGATATCTCAGGATTAAGTAAAAGAGTCTCATTCAGCCTCCAGGGTGATCTACAGAGCTGAGGGACAGGAGATAGCAGTGCTGAGAAAACCATGTCGTGGTCTGACCAAGGGCAAATAAGATGCCTGGAAAATGCTAGGTCAGAGGCACATGCGGCCGTAAGTAAGATTAGGTCGATTCTGGAGTAAGAGTTATGTGGGTGCGAAAAGAACGTATAGCCCCTCTTGCTGCCATTAAATTCTCTCCATGAATCAAAGACTGAATGTAATCTAAAAATCTCAAGGAACAGATCCTTTGACTGTCTGGAGGCTGATGATCTCTTGGGGGTCTGAGAGCGGTCTATATCATCACAAGGGGTAGAGTTGAAATCTCCAGCCCAGATGATGGTATCATATTTGAGTGTAAGCAAGATATCTGAGACTGCTGAGAGAGAGGCCGAGATTTTTTCAGGAGGGATATATACATTAACAATACATATGGTTTTAGTCATAAGGGTCCCTAGTAGTATGAGGTATGTACCATCAGCATCAGATATTTGGGATTGTAATTCAAATGGGAAGGAGTCTGAGAGAAGGGTCAAAACACCTCTATGCTTTTTCTTAGCTGAAGACTTATAGAACCGTTTATAGTTCTTATGAAGACTCTTGGGGATGAATGTGTTAGGAAAGTGTGTCTCTTGAATACACAGCACCTCTGGTTTATGTTTTGCATAATCAGAGAGGGCCTTTTTTCTTTTCTGTGGCGAATTAAGGCCTCTGGCATTATGTGATATAATTTTAACTAGCTGGGGTGCCATGACATAAGGTATAGGATATAATGATAGGATACAAAGTGGCTGCCCGGGGGGGCGAGGTCCTTGGGCAAATAATGTTTTTTTTTACCTGAGAAGAAAGCTGATCGTGGTATTGAAGGGAGAAAGCCAATCAAGGGGGAGGGGAGAACTAACAAGTGGCATTGTGCTGTGGGGTGACCCATTATTAGTTGGGTGACCGACAAGCACCAAGTGGGGTACCAACATGGTAACACCTCACCAGTTGCCATGGACTATTAGAAAGATATTTAACAAATTATATAAGCTTCACAACAATATTCAAACTAATATACAGGACATAGTGATGAAACCACAGTCAACACATTTAACCTAAGATGTGCAAGGGTAGCATCGTCATATGGATTAAGACTATGACTATAGGCACATCATGAGATTAAGTGTTACAGTGTATAAAACAAAAAGCGCTGTATCTTACGGACTCTCAAACTTGTCCAGAAACCTGTTATTAAAAGTGCCATAGTGAACCTGCAAGTTCAGCGTTGGGAGGCATAGCATATGATTAAGGGTGTGCGGTGGTGGGATCAGGGACCAACAACAGTGTCAGAGGCCTATAGAGGCACAGGGGTCCTAGTTCCGAGAAGAGTTAAGCTGGGCCTGCCTGCGCGAGGGCTGAGGGTCAGGCAATAGTTATTCCTAGACCATAGTGAGGTATGATCCCCCACAATAAGAGGACGAAGAGCCAGGGCCACATAGAGAAACACTGGGGGTAAGGCTGATCAGCATCATAAAGTGATCAGTCATTAGCAAACAGGGATGTGGCCTAAATGTGGCAAGGGAAGCTGCAGAAAGGATGTTTTCAGGTGGAAGATTGGAATCTTCTGGTCGAAGACCAGACCCTACGTAGCCCGCTGGTGGAGGACGACCCAGGATCTTGGTTCAAGTCCACTGGTAGTTCAAAGGTGATGCCGGCATCATTTAATGCATCTTCCATTTCCTGGGTTGTCCTGCAGGTGTAGGTCTTGTTATTAAAACGGAAAGAGAGTCTAAATGGAAATCCCCAGCTATAGCGGATGGAATCTCGTTGAAGAGCCAAGGTGTATGGCCTAAACGATCTTCGTTTTTGGATTGTGAGGGGTGCCAGGTCGGGGAAGATCTGGACAGACTGTGACATGCCCGGAAGTACAGTTAGGTCTCGAGCTGCCAATAGTATCTTATCTCTTGCATCTTCGGTGCAAAGCTTTGCGATTACATCTCTAGGGAGCTCGGGATTTCTGGGTCTCGCCATGGCTCTATGTATGCGAACGATGCGTAATATGGCAGGGTCAACTTGTGTAAGCAATGCGCAAAACAGGTTATTAGCTACCGGTTCCAGATCAGTAACAGATTCTGGGAGTCCCTTGATCCTGACGTTTGCCCTCCTGCTCCTGTTTTCAAGGTCCTCCAATTTGGATTCAACAGTGTCCAAACGAGAGTCGTGCTTCTGTACTAGCTTTCTGTCAGCTTTGATAGCGGTGGCCATGTTGTCAGTCTGATTTTCTAGTGTGGATACTCTCTCACCTAAAACTGTGATCTGTCTAGAGAATTCTGCCACAGCCTCCTGCAGCTCGGCCCTGAACATACCTCTGATAGTGTCGATCATTTCTTTATTAGAGATCCTTTCCTCTTCTGTCACAGGAGATGAGGTGGAAGCTCTCTGCTCCATGCTACTGTGCTGCATATATGGAGATCCGTTTATATCAGAGCGGAGGGATGCAGGGGATGCCCTATTAGGGTTTGCCTTCGTTCTCCTGCTGCTTGTTTCTGATGAAGAGCTCCCAGCTGGTGATACCTCTGGCTTGCCTGGACGAGCCTCTAAGGGCTGCTCATTGATGGCGGAGACCAAGCGCGGAGAGCTGGCCGGAGAAGAGCGGAGGGATGCTGGGGATGCCGAATTTAGCAGCTCGTCCGAGTTCCTGCCGCTCGATCCCGCCGGCGAGCTTGGAGTAGGTGAAGTGTCGGGCTTCTTAGGGTTAGGCTTCTGGGAGCGGGCATCAGTGCCTCTCGTAGTGGTGGCTGCAGCTGAAGACTCAGCGTGGGAAGCTTTACCGCTACGGATTCCGGAAGAGGAGCCGGAGGGGGCGGAGCTTGCGGCCATCTTGTTTGAAGCTCTCGTGTACCCCTGGTGAGAACTTTTGATTAAAAAGTGCTTTTTGCTCCGTGTATTGTAGTCGCTGGTGCCTCTTCTCATTGCGTGGGTGTTCCCCTTGCGAAATATGGTCTCATATCTTGTTAAAAGTCGTCATGAAGGTGGCAACTGGTGACGGTGGTGTGGAGCTCACGGAGCACTCATCTGCTCTCAGTGGCTGCACGCATGCGCCCCCCTAAACTGGCTTTTCACCAGCGTGGTGCAATGGTTATCACGCCTAAAGTCTCTAACTGGGTTAGCACCGCTTTGTGAATCGAGCCCCTAAACTGAGTTTTTGACCAGGGTGCTAACTGTTAGCACCGCTTTGTGAATCAGGCCTTAAGTGTGTGACTGTGCAAATGCAGCAGTCACAGGAGGAGGACAGGAAGCAGCTGCTGCATGGGACACTCAGGGATTCCCCCAAATCTCTTCATCATCTGTAATGTTTCATATTATTATTATTATTTTCATAGACATGAATTAACATCTTAAAAACAGTCAAATTCAGCATGTAAATTAATTTACAGAAAATAAAATGCAAAGCATTTCCCTTATCATGTTAAAGGACATCCAAGGTAAAAGTAAACTGATGAGATACACTTGTATCTATCCTCCTCCTCCTAAAAATTACTTTTTAAGACATCCCATAGTTTTATTTTAAATTTATATCTACTTTTTAAGTTATTACGGTTTGATTGTCTCTGTGTCTCTGCTCAATGATACATTCATTGAAGTATGCCAGAGCTAAAATCTATGAACTATTGACCCTTTTATCTTTTTCCTGCTCTCAGAAGCCATTTACTGCCAGGAAAAAGTTTTATGGCTGTAATTCCTAATCAGTGAGCGTTATGCTATCGTCTGACCCAGTCCCGACGCGGACAGAAACTGAAACTTTCATACCTAATGTTTAACTCTTTCAGGCAAAGAAAGGAAAAAGAACACAGCATAGTTATTTGTGTGCTAGGCACTGTACATACACATGTCTATCTCATCATGTCACATGTCACTTCGGATGTCCTTTAAGGAATATGTCAGAGGATCCGTACAGGGATGGAATCTCTTCAAAGTAGTTTTTTGGGGTACTTAAAGTGGGATGAAACTCAACTGTGAGAGGAGGCACAGCCTAGCAAGGTTCAAGAGTGGTGCCATCAATCTGGGTTCAGCTTGCATTGGCTTTACAATGTTTGTTGTGATTTGGTAATAATTGTCACAACTCAAAGATGCCATGCTTGGGCCACTTCAATGGCAATGGAAATAAGCAAAGGAACTGCAGGCAACGTATATAGGGTTAGGGTTAGGGTTATATAGGGCACAGGAACTGTAATGTTCCATATACAGCATTCAGAATGAGTAACAGACACCTCTCCTTACCTGTAGTCTGAGCAGAGACACTGCTGGTCCCCAGTCTATAGAGCAGACATATAGCAATCATCAGGAGAGACCACCGAGCAGACATGGCAGCCGGACCCCCAGCCACAGGCAGTGTGCACAGTGCTCAGTCACCGTCTATCTATTCTGTACATCAGGCTGTGACAGAGGAAGCGGCTTCAACTGAACTATTTATATAAAATGATTTTTTTTCCTGTTTTGTGGTAAAACAATGAGGTGAAAACACAGATAGGTCCACACCTCTGACCATCAGAAATCCTCCACAAACTTTTAAATACAGAATTACTTTCTGAGCTGCAACCAGTCAGAGGCTCTAGTAACAAATGTAGCAACCTATGGGGGGGGGGGGGGGGGGGGGGGGCTATCTCACCTCTCGGTATAGCAGAGTGGAAAGTTGTAGCCATAGGCTATCATTCATAAAGCATTTCCGCATGCGGAAATGCTTAAAACAGCTGACTTTACCGACCACAAAGCTAAATCTGCATTCATAAAGGCTCTTTCCGCATGGAAAGCTGACATTACCGAGCAGAGTGATAAATCACTGCCTTGTGCGGTGATTATCGGACTAAATGTAACAAAATGTTAATTCATAAAGATTAGAGCAAGCGGTGTGAGGTCAGGAAGTACCGCTCCCTCTGATGTGGCGATAACAATGTAAGTGAATGGAGACACAGACCTCCCAGGCAGCTGCAGTAGAGCGGAACACGGAGAAATGTATCAACTCGGCAGCTTACTGTGCTTCCGCAAGCCTGCCTACCGCCAGCCTAGTTCGGGGAATCTCCGCACTGCTATCGCAACTAGATACATTTTTATGAATGAGCAGCCAGAAGTCTAAAATTCCGCCAGCTGTGTTTTCCCGCATGGATTTACTTTACCGACAACCCTTTTATGAATGATAGCCAAAGTGCTGGTTCTGTAGTAGTAGTAGTACTAGTAGAGCGAGAGAGAGCAAAGCCTTGTACAGGGGCTTGTGCCTCGCAATGACAGATCCGAGGTGCTCTTCAACTCCATTGTTTGCCCTAAGTACCCCTCCTGCTCCATGCCACTCTCTCACGCACCACATATCACATGTATCCCTCCTTCACCTACTCCATCGTAATAGCACAGAAGAGAACTCTGTACAGAACTCGGCCAGGAACCATCACCTGAAGGATCAAGTCACAATCTCTATGGCAACAGTAATTCAATATGTGCACACACCTTCAGGATTTTCCAGGAGTACTGTAGGGGGGTCGGGGGAAAATGAGTTGAACTTACCCGGGGCTTCTAATGGCCCCCCACAGACACCCTGTGCCCGTGCAGCCACTCACCGATGATCCAGCATCCAGAATTTCAGACTTTAAAATCTGAAAACCACTGTGCCTGCGCAGCCGCACCCTCCCTCCCACTGATGTCACCAGGAGTGTATTGTGCAGGCCCAGTATGGTCTGTGCCTGCGCAGTACGTTCCTAGTATCATCAGTGGGAGGGAGGACACGGAAACGCAGGCACAGTGGTTTTCAGACTTTAAAGTCTGAAATTCCAGAAGTGAACTGGAGGCGGGGCAGGAGCATCGGTGAGTGGCTGCGTGGGCACAGGACGTCTGCGGGGGACCATTAGAAGCCCCGGGTAAGTTCAACTCATTTTCCCCCGACCCCCCTACAATATTCCTTTAACCACTTCACTACTGAGCAGTGACGGATCTAGACCAAGTTGCCCCAAGTTGCGCCTGGGGCAAGGCCAAGTTTTGGCGCCTAAACTGCCATTCCCCATCCAAATTTTGCCGCCTTTTTTAAGATTTCACCAAACTGCGCCTGGGGCAAGAGACCCGCTTGCCCCCCCCCCCCCCCCCCCTAGATCCGTCCCTGCTACTGAGAGGTTTTACCCCTTCAGCATCCAAGCAATTTTCACTTTTCAGCTCTCCTTTCATTAATTTGCCTATAACGAACTATATCTTGTTTTTTCACCACCAATTAGGCTTTCTTTAGGTGGGACATTATGCCAAAAATTATTTTATTCTAAATGTGTTTTAATGGGAAAATAGGACAAAATTTCGAAAAAAAAAATATTTTTCAGTTTTCGGCCATTATAGTTTTTAAATAATGCATGCTACCATTAGAGATGGCCCGAACCTCCGATTTTCGGTTCGCGAACTTCCGCGGAAGGTTCGGTTTGCGCGAACTTTCACGAACCTCAATAGACTTCAATAAGGAGGCGAACTTGGAAAACTAGAAACACTTATGCTGGCCACAAAAGTGATGGAAAAGATGTTTCAAGGGGTCTAACACCTGGAGGGGGCATGGTGGAGTGGGATAGACACCAAAAGTCTGGGGGAAAAATCTGGATTTGATGCAAAGCAGTGTTTTAAGGGCAGAAATCACATTGAATGCTAAATTGCTGGCCTAAAGTGCTTTAAAACATCTTGCATGTGTATACATCAATCAGGGAGTGTAATTAGTGTACTGCTTCACACTGACACACAAAACTCACTGTGTAACGCACCGCAAACAACTGTTTGTGTAGTGACGGCCATGCTGGACTACTGTGCACCATGGCGAGATTGCTCATCCGCACTCAGTGATGTCAGGTTAGGTAATGTCTGACAGCCTTATCAACTTTCCATGGTTCTTTCTCTACCATTGTTAAAGTGAACCTAAAGTGAACAAAAAAAATGAGGTTAACTCACCTGGGGCTTCCCTCAGCCCCCTGCAGATGATCGGTGCCCTCGCAGCCCCGCTCAGATGCTTCTGCACCCGCCGGCGAACACTTCCGGTTTGGCCGTCACCGGCCGACAGGCATGGGAACGCGAGTGATTCTTCACGTTCCCAGCCTGTATATCGCCCCCTATGCCAGGAGGTCGCAATCGCAGCATAGGGGGCGATATACAGGCTGGGAACGCGAAGAATCACTCGCGTTCCCATGCCTGTCGGCCGGTGACGGCCAAACCAGAAGTGTTCGCCGGCGGGTCCTGGAGCGTCAGAGCGGGGCTGTGAGGGCACCGATCGTCTGCAGGGGGCTGAGGGAAGCCCCAGGTGAGTTAATCTCATTTTTTTTTGTTCACTTTAAAGCTTACATCTATTTTTTTTTTTACATTACATTTTCTGCTTGCGGTTCAGTACCTGCAATGAGAATATATTATGTAGGGCAAGTCTGCCATTGTGACGGGTAATGGCCGGGGAATCCTGGTTCTATTCCGGTCCGCAGTTGGAGCCTAAGAAACGGCTACCACCACACATCCAAGAAAGGCAGCAGGCAGACATGCACATCCCGAGGTAGTGACCAAAAATAACAATACAGGAGGAGGACTTTCGAGGCCCTGCTGTGTATGTGAAATAAATCAACTTTAAATCCTTTAGTGAGAATCTGTTATGGAGGGCAAGTCTGATGGTGCCTTTACTGCGATTCACGAGGTTGGTCTCCTCCTCAAGGAGGCGAGAATCTTTTATGGAGGGCAAGTCTGCCATTGTGAGTCACCACAGGTAATGGCCGGGGAATCCTGGTTCTATTCCAGTCCGGAGTTGGAGCCTAAGAAACAGCTACCACCACACACATCCAAGGAAGGCAGCAGGCATGGCATTCACGTTCCGAGGTAGTGACCAAAAATAACAATACAGGAGGAGGACATTCGAGGCCCTGCTGTATTTGAAATGAATTAACTTTAAATCCTTTAAACAAGAATCTGTTATGGGGGACAATGACACCACTTGCCTTTCACGAGAATCTATTCTGGAGGGCAAGTCTGCCATTGTGACCAGTGGGTAATGGCCGGGGAGTCATGGTTCAATTCCAGTCCGAAGTGGGAGCCTGAGACCCATGCTGTATAAGTAATGTACCTGCCCTGACTGTGCTTTGCAGACCAGGCATCTGTGGTCAGATGGACCCTTGACCCAGCGGAAGACAAACCAATTTGAACGCATTTGTCAAGAATGTGTTATGGAGGGCAAGTCTGCCATTCATTCAACTGTGTGAAACTTTTGATGGTACTTTCTCAGTACCATGGTGACTGACCAGGGGTAATGGCCGGGGAATCCTGGTTCGATTCCGGTCAGGAGTGGGAGCCTAAGAAACGGCTACCACCACCACACATCCAAGGAAGGCAGCAGGCCTGCTGTGGGCAAAGGAGCAGGAACGGCTACCACCACACATCCAAGGAAGGCAGCAGGCATGACATGCACGTCCCGAGGTAGTGACCAAAAATAACAATACAGGACGACTTTTGAGGCCCTGCTGTATTTGAAATTAATTAACTTTAAATCCTTTAACGAGAATCTGTTATGGCGGACAATGATGACACCACTTGCCACAACAGCTAGGTATATGCAGTGATGAGGTGGGTTCACTGAACACAAAAGGTAGGTAAGTATCTGCAGTGATGAGGTGGGTTCACTCGACACAACAGCTAGGTGTATGCAGTGATGAGGTGGGTTCACTGAACAAAACAGCTAGGTATATGCAGTGATGAGGAGGGTTCACTCAACACAAAAGGTAGGTAAGTATATGCAGTGATGAGGTGGGTTCACTGAACACAATAGCTAGGTATATGCTGTGATGAGGTGGGTTCACTTAACACAAAAGCTAGGAATATGCAGTGATGAGGTGGGTTAACTCAACAAAACAGCTAGGTATATATCCTTAACATGGGTCTAGTAAAAAATAATGTATTGCGGTCTTATTGGTCTACGCACCCAATACATCACATGCCCATGTTCTCTGCTGCCATGTCCAGGTCACGATTTGAGAACTTCCTGCACATCAGTGCCAATACAACCTGTCATGTAAGAGGCCACCCTGCTTATGACCGGTTCTAAAAAATTCGGTCCCTCATAGACCACCTGTCATCAAAATTTGCAGATGCTTACAGTGGCTTGCAAAAGTATTCGGCCCCCTTGAAGTTTTCCACATTTTGTCACATTACTGCCACAAACATGAATCAATTTTATTGGAATTCCACGTGACAGACCAATACAAAGTGGTGTACATGTAAGAAGTGGAATGAAAATAATACATTATACCAAACATTTTTTAAATATAAATAACTGCAAAGTGGGGTGTGCATAATTATTCAGCCCCCTGAATCAATGCTGTGTAGAACCACCTTTTGCTGCAATTACAGCTGCCAGTCTTTTAGGGTATGTCTCTACCAGCTTTGCACATCTAGAGACTGAAATCCTTGCCCATTCTTCTTTGCAAAACAGCTCCAGCTCAGTCAGATTAGATGGACAGCGTTTGTGAACAGCAGTTTTCAGATCTTGCCACGGATTCTCGATTGGATTTCGATCTGGACTTTGACAGGGCCATTCTAACACATGGATATGTTTTGTTTTAAACCATTCCATTTTTGCCCTGGCTTTATGTTTAGGGTCGTTGTCCTGCTGGAAGGTAAACCTCTGCCCCAGTCTCAAGTCTTTTGTAGACTCTTAGCGGTTTTCTTCCAGGATTGCCCTGTATTCGGCTCCATCCATCTTCCCATCAACTCTGACCAGCTTCTCTGTCTCTGCTGAAGAGAAGCACCCCCAGAGCATGATGCTGCCACCACCATATTTGACAGTGGGGATGGTGTGTTCAGAGTGATGTGCAGTGTTAATTTTAAGCCATACATACCGTTTTGCATTTTGGCCAAAAAGTTCCATTTTGGTCTCATCTGACCAGAGCACCTTCTTCCACATGTTTGCTGTGTCCCTCTCATAGCTTGTGGCAAACTGCAAACGGGACTTCTTATGCTTTTCTTTTAACAATGGCTTTCTTCTTGCCACTCTTCCATAAAGGCCAACTTTGTGCAGTGCAAGAATAATAGTTGTCCTATGGACAGAGTCTCCCACCTGAGCTGTAGATCTCTGCAGCTCGTCCAGAGTCACCATGGGCCTCTTGACTGCATTTCTGATCAGCGCTCTCCTCATTTTTTGGTAAGATTGTAGCAGGATGCCACTGACTATCTCTACAATAATAACTCATTTAGGCGCAGTTGAAGTTGCGCACATTTTAAGATATCATGGAAGTTCCTAGCTCTTTCCTAAGCCGAGTTATTAATTTTGGTGCAACCAATTGGGCTAAATTCATGATTCTTGATTCTGTATGATCCCCTGGATCCACTGTGTATTAATCTTTCATCAGCACAAATATGGCAGTTATCATTTCTGACTTACAGTGGCCCAAAGTTAAACCTAAAAATCTCTCTCCAAGGAGGTGAACTGTGAATGGTTGTAAACCGGAGGGGGGCAGGCTTGGTCCCACCCCAAAACTGGACTCAATAAAACCAAGCTTCAGGCAGAGGGGAGGTGTCCTCCACCTTGAACATCATCCGGATTACAGCTTGTCAGCTTGAGGACATGCTGGCACCCATCCTGTTTGGACTTTGACGCTGAGTCCCCTGATCTGGAAACAAAGGAACTTGTTTTCCCCAAAAGGGACATTTTCACCTGACTTAAGTATTGGTTTATTTTCTTCCCTTTTTATTTTTTACACTGGGATATCATTGTCTAATTCTTACTTTTAATGATTTTTTGTATATATTAATTATTTATATTGCATTTATTAATAAACGACTCTTAAGTTATTTATTTGCTCATCTACACCTACTATTCAGCCACACAGAAGGAGTCCTAGCTTTCTGAAGAGTCGCTACCACTGTACATAGCCAGAGAAATTAGAGTGTGTCGTAACCATTTTATCCGCAGGTCTTAGAGTCAGTCAGAGTGAGTTTCTCTTTCCCATTTAAAAATAGAGATGGTGGCAGCCTAGTATTTTGGTTTTATAGTTTGCACGCCTCCCTTTAGTTTGTCTGCTGCCAAAATTCCAATGATTTCAGCTCATCGATTGCATCCACGAGATTGGATGGTCTGTGTGCTGAAACCGATTGGAAGGCATTGTGCGGTCCGGCCCCCAGGGGGCATGTGACAGTGCCCATTGATAAAACAATCTTGATTATACAATCTTACCCTTTCTCCGTAATATGCAAGGAGTTTTGGATCAGGATGATACCATTTACTGGCTAACTTAGAGATGGATAAACAGTGAGCTTTCGGCTTATAAAAAGCCTTCGTCGGACTGGTTCCTGACCAGAACTGAAAAACACAGCTTATATACACTGACATACAGAGGAGAAACATTCTTTAGCAAATATAAATGTAATTAGATGCCTCAACTGTTGCTGAGGAGGCTTTCCCAGGCATCCTGGCTAAATTGATAAGATCAACAGTTCCCTCAACATGACATGAAGCAGATTCTGGTGATGGGGAGACATCGTAAATTCCGAGTTCAAATTGTAACTGGGCTAGTTACATGCACCATTAATTCTAAGCTTAAGAGAATTGTGGCACTTAAAGCCAGCACCTGAAAGCAAATAAAATGAGTAGTGACATGATGGGATACCTAAATATACCGTAATACTGTAATATGATGGGATACCTAAATATACCATAATACCGTAATATGATGGGATACCTAAATATACCATAATACCGTAATATGATGGGATACCTAAATATACCATAATACCGTAATATGATGGGATACCTAAATATACCGTAATACCGTAATATGATGGGATACCTAAATATACCATAATACCGTAATATGATGGGATACCTAAATATACCGTAATACCGTAACATGATGGGATACCTAAATATACCATAATACCGTAAGATGATGGGATACCTAAAGTATCCATTCAAAGTATATTCACTCAGTTTATACTTCTACTGTATAGATTTGGTAAGGTTGGACAATCAAAATTGTTTGATTAGTGGTGGGGGGTTATTATTAGAGGTGGGGATCTATCCAGTTCCACTTTCAGAAGGCCCACAGCTGGGAATACTCTTCTCTATGCCACCAGCCATCTCCATGGCTACCTGGTACATAGCATCTTGTATGGTCAATTCCTCTGTTGAAGGATAATTAGCTTAATTAGGTGGTGCGAACCTCAGCGCAGGGAGTTTTTAGCAAAACAAACATGAGGTACATAATGATACAGACAATGATATACATCAAATCTGGACACTGGTACAAAATACAGAACTGGTGATTACACTGACAGATGTCACATGATGAATAAAATGTATAACAGAGTGCCAGCTATGACATGAATAACATTCCATGACACAAAAGGGGGAGAGAGTCCTGCCCTTGCAAGCTTACAATCTAAAGTTCAAATCTAATGTTACACAAATAATGCTACTTTTTTTTACTTATGTATACATTTTTGAATATCAGAAAAAATAAGAATTAGCCTTCTTTAGCCCCATTGTGTTGCTAACCACTTCAAAACACTCCCGGGCCCAAAGGCTAAACTGTAAGGACATCTACTAGATGTGGAGGCCAGTGTTGTGTATCAGATCAGTGTCCAGCTTTGGATTCTGGGGATTCTGGGAAGTAATATGTTTCTATGACTCAGGTCCATGATCTCTGTGACTTATACCCATTTCCTGATAATCATTTCCTTCCATGGAGGCCTTCTCTTTAATCTTCCTACCGTCTCTTAGCCTGAAATATACAGAAAAGACAAGGAATGGGTTATGTTTGTTCAGTGACATGTAATGCTTTAAACTCCGTAACAAAAATTGCATCCTGTTTTTTATCATCCTACAAGTTCCAAAAGCTAGTCTAATGTGTTCTGGCTTACTGCAGCACTTTCTGCTATCACAGTCTCTGTAATAAATCAATGTATCTTTCCCTTGTCAGACTTGTCAGCCTGTGTCTGGAAGGCTGCCAAGTTCTTCAGTGTTGTGGTTCTGCTATGAATTCCCCCTTCCAGGCCCCTCTATGCACACTGCCTGTGTATTATTTAGATTAGAGCAGCTTCTCTCTTCTCTCTTATCTTTTACAAGCTGGATAAATAAAAAAAAAACCTCAAAAAGTGCGCTCCTCAACTCCTAGTAGCTGATATAAGCGGCCTGGATCGCTCCTGTGCTGAGTGTGTGTATCACTCTATCAAATGATATGTGGGATAGTAACAGGGCGCTCTACAGTGTTCAGACACGCTATTCAAATACAGATATGATTGGGACTTATTGAAATACTGTCCATCAACAATGTATAAGCTGTAAAGACATGATAAGGAAACAATTGAAAACAGACTCAATAACGAGGTTAAATAAAGTCCCAAAAGTCTTCCTCCAAACCTTCTCAGGAATGACGTTTTGCACTTCTCCTGACACATACAATCAAATATGCGCTCACCAAAGATGACAGCTGCCCCTCTCAGGATCAGCCCAAAACACTTTTGGCCCAGCCAGTGACTCCTCGAGATGCAGGAATCCTTTCCTTCCTCCTAGTGGCTCCAATCATAAAAGAAAACTCCAATAGTGTAATACTGTATGGTAAAGGTTAGCCACTTCCACCAGTGCACCCAGTTTACACACCGGCACCCAGTGCTCCACCACCAGCAGTCAATAAAGCCTCTTACCGTATTGCCTGGCTGACCCAGCACAGACCAGCAGTAATTTGGTGAGCGCATATTTGATTGTATGTGTCAGGAGAAGTGCAAAACGTCATTCCTGAGAAAGTTTGGAGGAAGACTTTTGGGACTTTATTTCACCTCGTTATTGAGTCTGTTTTCAATTGATTCCTTATCATGTCTTTACAGCTTATACATTGTTGATGGACAGTATTTCAATAAGTCCCAATCATATCTGTATTTGAATAGCGTGTCTGAACACTGTAGAGCGCCCTGTTACTATCCCACATAAGCTGGATAAATCGTCCTCTGAGCTGGCTGGGCTTTCACATACTGAAGAATTACAGACAAGGGCAAAGCTGTTTGCAGGAAGAAAAGAGCAGCCTGAAACTTCAGTGCATGAGAACTGCAGGGAGAAAGAAACACACAAATGATCTCTTGAGATTCAAAAGGAATACTGTATACATCCTGCTTGTGTATGGTTGTATTTTCTGTGTGGACATACAGTACATCAACCTACTTCCTGTTTTGGTGGCCATTTTGTTTGTTTATAAACAAACTTTTTAAAACTGTTTTTAACCACTTCTAATGCAGCGAGGAGCGGCGAAATTGTGACAGAGAGTAATAGGAGATGTCCCCTAACGCACTGGTATGTTTACTTTTGTGCGATTTTAACAGTACAGATTCTCTTTAATATTGATTGAGCGGAACATTACTTTGGTCACACGTTTGACACTAATCATTTTGATTATACATTTTTTTTAATCAATAATCACTATTAGCAGTAATAGTGATCATTGAGGGATTGGAGGACACTGATTTGCCAAGAGAGTACATGATCCCTTGGGCCAATCACAGCAGACACATGGCTCAGGGGATCACATGATCCCTCTGACCAATGGTGCTGCAGAACAGGGGGCATGTGGGTACGCACGCGGACATGCACGTGCAAGGTCATGTTACAGGAAGTCAATTACTTCCTGTATTCAGCTCAATAGAATAATTGTCATTACTGAGTGTTACGGCAATCATTCTCCATATGCAGGCTCTTTCCCTTGTCTGTGACCATTGTCAGGATGCTGGTGTGTGCATAGTGGACATTAACTCCCTTGTGAGTTTAGTTCGATGCACTCTCTGTCCCAGGAGAGGACGTTGGGATCTGTGCGCCTAATCTTTTAGATATGTTTGATGCAATGAAGGTTTGCATGTCTGCACTATGCATGTTGCAGGGCCAGAGTTAGGACACCTACAAATACCTGGGTAAGTCTACGCAGTGTAGGTGACTATGCAAGGGAGTGCATTCTTTTGTACCATGTATGGTGCCCATACACGGTACAATAAAAACGTTCGATTTTTCCGTTTATTCAATCTGAACAATTGAATCGAATGAAAGTCAAAACTAATCTTTTTTTTTTTTTTTTTCAATCAAGAAATTTGAACGATTATCCAGTTTTTTCAAAAAACATCTGATCGGACATGCTGGAAAAATGTTGATGATTGTGTGTTGTAATTGTATCATGTATGTTAACCTTCCTGACTCCAATGAGTTCTGGGTCACCATGAGCTTGCTGGTTAGTCTGTCCCTCTCGGTGTTACAAGCCCTACTGCATTGAGCCAAATTAATCCATGCCATGCACTGATGAGGATCAAACAATCCGAAACAGTCTGTATGCATGTTGGATTATTATGGCTCTGTACAAATTAACAAGCTGACACATCATTGCATTCCAGCGGTTCTGGAGGCAGGGGCGTCTCACCCACCAGGCAAGTATAGGCGGTTGCCTGGGGCGCCATGAGGTGGTGAGGCGCCATGAGGTGGTGAGGCGCATTCCCCCACCTCTGCTACCGTGACCATGTTTTTTTTGTTTTTTGTTTTTTTATATTATATTACCTCCCGACTCAGTCCCCGGTGCTCGGCATGCTACCATGTGCTCAGCAGTGTCTCCACCTCCACTTCTCCCCAGCCAATAGAGCAATCAATACTGCTCTTCTCTGCCAGGCTCCTTCTTTAAAGCCGTGCCCCTTCTTCTCAGTAGCCACACAGGTAAAGTGTTTACCTCGTGTGGCCCAGCCTTTAACTCCGCCCCACGCCAGTCAAACCAGGAGCCAGCGGCCAGCCAGCTTATGCCCCCGACAGTCTGACCCCCCACCTGTGTCACTGGCTGCACACAGACACAGGAGCGAGACAGCCAGGGGACAGATGCAGTCACAGAGAGAAGAATGTGATGTGTCCGTGTTGGAGCCCCGCCCCCGCACAAGACAGCAACACAGCCCGGGAGAAGGGAAGTTTCTGCTCCAGAGTAGTGATGGGAATTCCGGCTCTTTTCAGAGAATCGGCTCTTCTGAATCGGCTCCCATTAAAGAGCCGGCTCTTACGGCTCTGAATCGGCTCTTCATTAAATATCACTAAACACCACTCAGAATCGGAGTAAAAGCCCCGCCCCTGTCTCCATGACAATTCCAGACTTCTTCTCTGACTGGGGCAATCCCTCCTTCTACTGCTCTGCTCCGCCCCATACACTCCTACAAGCTGCAAGAGGAGGACTACATCTCCCAACATGCCTCAGCGCCCTTTATTGCAGAGCAAAGCAGAGCTCTGTGGGGCGGCTGAGGCATCGGCTCTTTCAAAACTGAGAACCGCCTCTTGTCGTTCACAGCAAAGAGCCAGCTCTTAGAGCCGGCTTGTTCGCGAACGACCCATCACTACTCCAGAGATGATAAGCTGCATGCACAGGCAGAAGAGAAGGTATGCAGCAGGCTGCTAAGAACACTTCCTGTCCTGTGTGCAGACTCCCAGTACTGTTATAACTGCTAGAATGTGCCCTGCTCTTTTGATACTAGAGTTTTCTTTGAAAGCTGGTTAGGCTGTAGGCTGGTAAAGCTGTAAACCTGTGCTTTAGTGCTGTGCTGTCTCTCCCTCTCCCCTCTCTGTTCCTCTGCCCCCTCTTCCATCTTATGTTGTCTCTACCCCTCTCTGTTTCTCTGCACTCTCTTCCATCTTATGCTGTCTCTTCCTCTCCCCTCTGTTTCTCTGCACCCTCTTCCATCTTATGCTGTCTATCCCTCCCTCTCTCTGTTCCTCTACCCCCCTCTTACATCTTATGCTGCCTCTCCCTCTCTACTCTTTCCCTCTGCTCAGATTACGTGTATTTTCTGGTGAAACGCTTCTGCATTACGATTATTTTCTGACAACGCTGCCCCATTACAATTATTTTCTGGTGAAACGCTGCTGCCCTATGATTAATTTCTGGTGAAATGCTGCTGCAATAAGTGTATTTTCTAGTGAAACGCTGCCACCTTACGAATATTTTCCGGTGAACTGCTGCTGCAATAGGTGTATTTTCTGGTGAAACACTGCCACATTACGATTATTTTCTGGTGAATTACGATTCTGAATTACGATAATTACTATTATTTTCTGATGAAACACTGCCGTATTATGATTATTTTCTGGTGAAACGATGCTGCATTATGATTATTTTCCTGGGGGGGAGGGGCTGGGGGGGGGAGCCACAGGTTTTCTCGCCTGGAGTGACAAAATGACTAGAGGCACCCCTGTCTGGAGGTGTGTTTAGCTTCTAAGGGTACAATGGTTAATTTGCATATATTCAGCAGTGATGACTTGGGAGACATCTCAAGCTCACTCCAACCTGAATTATCGCAAATTCTTTCTGTTTTAAGAAAGCAAACTTTTGTTTTCCTAACCTTCCTGGCGGTAACCCCGAACGTAGTTCGGAGTAAGCCGCGCAGGAGGTTTTCTCAGGCCCTGCTGGGACGATTTGCTTAATTTTTTTTTTGCTGAACGCAGCTAGCACTTTGCTAGCTGCATCAACACACCGATCGCCGCCGGCCCGCGCTCGATCGCCGCTATCCGCTCCGCCGCACCGCCCCTCCCCCCCCCAGACCCCGTGCGCTGCCTGGCCAATCAGTGCCAGGCAGCGCCAAGGGGTGGATTGTGACTCCCAAAGATGTCACAACGCCGTCGAAGCAGGCGGGGGGATGCCGCTGAGCAGCGGCTATCATGTAGCGAGCCTCCGGCTCGCTACATGATTTAAAAAAAAACAAAACAAAAAAAACTGCTGCGCTGCCTCCTGGCGGAAAACATTAGACCGCCAGGAGGGTTAAATTGTATGAAACCATCTTTTAGATCCTAATTTGAAGAATTGTTTCAAAGACTGTAATCTTTATGTGCATTGTCTTCATAACAAGATTAAATATTGAAGTATGTGTATGAATATTATCATTATTATCATTTTATTATAATTATATATTTTTTTTTTACTAAAGTAGGTTTGTCCTCATCAAGGAGAATCCACAGGTACAAAGCAAATGCAATTTTTGCCTTCTTCCTGTTAGTTAACCCATTCGCGTTCCGTTGTTTTCACTTGAGAAATGTTCACCTCCCATTCATTAGCCTATAACTTTATCACTACTTATCACAATGAACTGATCTATATCTTGTTTTATCCGCCACCAATTAGGCTTTCTTTGGGGGGTACATTTTGCTAAGAGCTACCTTACTGTAAATGCATTTTAACAGGAAGAATAAGAAAAAAACAGAAAAAAATTCATTATTTCTCAGTTTTCAGCCATTATAGTTTTAAAATAATACATGCCTCCATAATTAAAACTCGTTATATACAAACAAGTGCAGATAATGCACTGTGCACAAATAACATAAGTGTATTGGCAACAAGAGACCAAACCGGTCAAAAGAAATACAGCATAATGGTATATGTCAGCAACACATGAAGTAAATGGCTGCACAAGCAGTATCCCTTTAAAGAGGAACTCCAGTGAAAATAATGTAGTAAAAAAAGTGCTTCATTTTTTACCATAATTATATATAAATGATTTAGTCAGTGTTTGCTCATTGTAAAATCTTTCCTCTCCCAGATTTACATTCTGACATTTATTACATGGTGACATTGTTACTGTGGGCAGGTTATGTAGCTGCTCCTAGCTGTTTTGGCTGTTAGAGACAGCTGTAAACAGCCATTTCTTGTCTGTGAACATTGTTACATTGTGGCAGTTTGCCCAGAGTATAGGCGGAACTCAGAGCTTCTTGTGGGAAGGGTTTCAGCACAAAATCCGTCACACAGCGCCCCCTGATGGTCTGTTTGTGAAAATCATTATATTTCTCGTGTAAAAGGAGGTATCAGCTACTGATTGGGATAAAGTTCAATTCTAGGTTGGAGTTTCTCTTTAAGAGCAGCAATGAAAAAACACAAGCAAAGTTTTAAACATGAATGCTGTACATACTAGTGGTAAGGTAGCAAGGGATACAGTCAAACAATTGTGCAGTTACAACATGAAGGGTATACCCTGACAGCGGCTGTTTTCGGGGGTTCCCTTCCTCAGAGGGTATCACCTGGCTCAGTGCTGCTAACTTCCACAGCGATCAGCGCTGTTTAAATGCTGTTAGAATCCCCTAGATTGCCCTGGACACCTGGGGCCAGCCCCTATGACATCAGAGGGCGTGGCGCGGCCATGCCGCGCTCGCCGTGACATCACTTCCGGTACAGGAATTAACCGGCAGTGCAGCCTGCCATCCAGGAGACTGCTCTTAAAGGGATACTGCTTGTGCAGCCATTTACTTCATGTTTTGCTGACATATACCATTATGCTGTATTTCTTTTGACTGGTTTGGTCTCTTGTTGCCAATACACTTATGTTATTTGTGCATAGTGCATTATCTGCACTTGTTTGTATATAATCTGCTGTTGTGTTTACAATATAATTTTGATAAATCTCATGCTGGTGTGCGAGTCATTTTGTATCTATGTTACGGCCAGAACCCGAAGTTTGGCCAGAACTAGAAGTGGCCGGCCACTTCGGGTTCTGGCCGGCCAATGTGCGAACTGGCCGCTGCGCTGCGGCCAATGTGAGAAATGCAACAATTCCTGTAAGGTTAATGTGATGTTGTGGCCGCAGCGCAGCGGGCAAATGTATCACACATTTTACTTTATTCAATGACATTAAGCCGACCGGCTTTTTCCCCGCTTTCTCTCTTCCCCTCGCCTCTCTCTTCTCCCCTCGCCTCTCTCTCTTCCTTCTCTTATGGGCAGCCGGGCGGGGACACGCGTGTCCAGGAGAGTCGTTCGTCGCGGCAGGAGAGCAGAGCGCGGAGGCTGCAGACATTGCTTCTGCCAGCACCCGCTCTGCAAGAACGGCAGGATTCCCCTGCCGCGACGAACGACTCCGGAGGGACACGCGTGTCCCCGCCCGGCTGCCCATAAGAGAAGAGAGAGAGAGAGGCGGGGGGAGGAGGAGAGAGAGGCGGGGGGGAGGAGAGAGGCAGAGAAAAAGCCGGGCGGCTTAATGTCATTGAATAAAGTAAGATGTGTGATACATTTGCCCGCTGCGCTGCGGCCACAACATCACATTAACTTTACAGGAATTGTTGCATTTCTCACATTGGCCGCAGCGCAGCGGCCAGTTCGCACATTGGCCGGCCAGAACCCGAAGTGGCCGGCCACTTCTAGTTCTGGCCAAACTTCGGGTTCTGGCCGTAACATATATATTGTCTCTAGGGCTTTTTAGCCTAATTACAGAGTCAGCACCCATTGCACCCAGTGCATTAATTCGCATACATAGGGTGTGCAGTACCTTCTTGTAAATATCCATAATTAAAACTCACGTATTGTATTTGCCCATATGTCCCGGTTATTACACCGTTAAAATTATGTCCTTATCACAATGTATGGCGACAATATTTTATTTGGAAATAAAGGTGCATTTTTTCCGTTTTGCATCTATCACCATTTACAAGTTTAAAACAGTGCTGGTCGTAATGGAAAAATCTACGCTTACGGATCATTTCGCGTAATTTTACGCTATTACGCATTACGCAATTACGGTTACGGCGTAGGAAATTATCTACGGTACATCACTGTAATTACGCGTAAACTTACGACGTTACGCGTAAGGATACCGTAAACTACTTATTGAACTTCGCATCTCCGCGTAGCTATCGTAGCCGTATGCGTAACATTCTGCTCGCATGCGGATTTTCTTTACGCGTTACCCCTGATTGTACCGCGCATGCGCGCACCGGATTGCCAACGATGCGTATGTTGTAGTCGGCAAGCGTACAACCATGCGTATCCGCTCCGCAACCACCGCGCGCGCGCATGCGTACTTTGCCTCCGTACACGTACGTACACGCGTACGTCACAAGCGGAAGTTTTGATTGGCTGATGCGTAGAGACAGGAAGTTGGCCAGAGCAGGCACCGGCAAACGCGTGGAGAGGACGCATCACAGGCATCAGACACGCAGCACTGCCATCAACCATCCACCATGCCTCCTAAGATTCCCCTCAGGATGAAAGAGATGCTAATTGAGGTAACTTAAGCAATCTATTAACAGAATGTATAGTTTTTGGCTACTGTTTCTGACTGCATTTCTCTAATCTTTATATGTCCCATCATGTAAAAGGATATCATAGGTGTTAGTGTAGTAGAGAATTGTTTTTAGTTTATCTCTGTAACTTTGCATTTGTAGCAGTACTGTTAATAGTAGAGTGAGACATATTCACTACAGTGACCTGTTTTTTCTGGTACCAACCTGGGACAAGTGAAGGTGGGGGGTGGACTGTGGACGGCTGGGGAGGGGGTCGCAGCGCGCCGGAAAACGGGCCTGGGGGGCGTGTGCGGCGCGCATAGTGCGGGGCGCACTATGCGTGCCGCACACGCCCCCCAGGCCCGTTTGTTTTCTGCTAAAATGTGGCCTAAATTGCGTTTGTTTTCTGCTAAAATGTGGCCTAAATTGCGTTTGTTTTCTGCTAAAATTTGGCCTAAATTGCGTTTGTTTTCTGCTAAAATGTCTATATTTGCTGCTTTGGGGTTACGGTTACGCTCCGCCCATACAATGTCATGACCACGCCCTTTTTTTGGCGCCCCGCCAAAAAATGGGTGTGGTCATGACATTGTATGGGTGGAGCGTAACCGTAACCCCAAAGCAGCAAATATAGACATTTTAGCAGAAAACAAACGCAATTTAGGCCAAATTTTAGCAGAAAACAAACGCAATTTAGGCCACATTTTAGCAGAAAACAAACGCACTTTGGGCCACATTTCAGCAGAAAATGAACGCACTTTGGGCTGCATTTCAGCAGAAAATAAACGCAATTTGGGCCACATTTCAGCAGAAAGTAAACGCAATTTGGGCCATATTTTAGCAGAAAACAAACTCAATTTAGGCCACATTTTAGCAGGGAAAAAAATCGCAATTTGGGACACATTTCAGGCAAGCATCACGCAAGGCCTTTCAGTCCCCACGTCATCCCCAATCCAACCAAAAACAGTATTGCCAGGCACAACAGCCAGTAGAGGAGAATTGAGAATCCAGGTGAGAGGTGTCTACCATATTAAGGGGGCATTCTGCCTATTTATGTGAAATCCTGTCTATTTATGTGCCTCATGACTGCTGAGTTTGTCTTGTTGGGGGCCTCATGATTGATGAATTCGTCTTGTTGAAGGCCTCACGATTTTTTGGGGGCCTCAAGATTGCTGAATGTCTTGTTGGGGGCCTCATGATTTGTTGGGGGCCTCATGATTGCTGAATTTGTCTTGTTGGGGGCAACATGATTGCTGAATTTGTCTTGTTGGGGGTCTCAAGATTGCTGAATGTGTCTTGTTGGGAGCCTGATGATTTCTTGGGGGCCTCATGATTGCTACATTTGTCTTGTTGGGGGCCTCTGGGAAAAGCTGAATCATTATCCTATGAGACAATAGCATTAAACCTACATTTTTGCTTTTTAAAACGGAAAATAAAACTGTGAGGTTCTAAAAAACGAATACATTTTTCAGGAGTAGGATGAAAGAAATTGTTTATCTTCACAGTTTATTTGCAACTTGGATTTTCAATAATGTTCATGTATGAGTTAAAACGTTTGTATGAAGTTTTAAATTGCTGTTGCCACTTTGCGATAGATAAATTGACTTTTGGGTTGCAGTTTGGGCACTCGGCCTCCAAAAGTTTCGCCACCACTGTCCTAATCTAATGTCCCACATTGCTAAGTAAACGAAAATTTGTCGCCACCCATGGCCACACCCACATTCTGGTCCATGGCCGCACGCATTTTTGGGGGTGGCGCGTACGTGCGCCGCACAACATAACCCTCAGGTTTTTCGGCGCACACATCTTCTCTAAAATTTGCGGCACACCACTTCTTCCCTGCCTTTTTGCACCCCCCCCCCTGGAAAATTTTGTGCGGACGCCCATGGCTATGAACTGGCACAAAGTCTATAGACGCCGCGGCCAGTTCATGGAATCCATTCAATTATATATTTGATGCTTGCTGTCACAGGATCTTCTCTGTCAGTCCAATCACACATGAAATGAAATGATGTAGTTATTATGGCTAGCAATGTCAGCAGTTATAGGTGGCACTAGTCATCGTTGATCCCTAGTATCTGCCCGAAGTCATAGTTGGTTGCTTCCCACAATTTTTGAAAACTGTCATTATGAATAATATTATAATCGTTTACATTATGCTGTAAGTAAGAAGATTCTTAATTAATGAAGGTATAATACAGTGGTCATTAATACTGTAATATTTATTTTCCAGGAATTTACAAGAGGCCGGTACGACCTCACCACCGCGAGGGAGAAGCGGGACGTGGTGAGAAGGGTGCAGGGGATCCTGAGGGCCGAGTACCGGCGGGACCTCACCACCAAGCAGGTCCAAATGTTATGGAGCGACCTTAAGAGGAGGGACCAGGACCTGCTCAGGCGGGTGGTTGCCCAAATTGGATGTAAGTCAGCAAACTATTAGTTTATGTATGTCTATTTTGGGTTTTATATGCTGTATGTATTTATCCTAAAAAATAATTCCATGGGCTGAATACTATAGAGTTGTGCAGTATGTACAGTTAAAGTATATATCCGTAAGGTATTCACAGTGCAGCACTTTTCCCACATTTTGTTTTGTTAGGGGCTTATTCCAAAATGGGTTTAAACATATTATTTTGTGCTCCTGTGTGGGCATAGTGATGATATTTGTGCAATATGTACTGATTATACTGCATTCATGCAAATAAAGTTATTAAAAAAAATGGGCCCCTAGGCTTAACATTGGTTTTTGATAACCACTGATGATCAATTAACTTTTTTTTTTTTTAGAAAAATTTGATAGGTGCTGTCGTCCATCTGGACCCTATATCCTCTCCAGGCCCTAGGCAAGTGGCTAGGTTTGCCTTGTGGATGTTCCGGCTTTGTTGCACAGCAATTTTTTTTAAAGATCTCTCCAGAGCTATTCAATCGTATTGAAGCCTAAGCTCTTGCTGGGCCACTCAAGGACATACACAGAGTTGTCTCGGAGCCACACCATTGATATCTTGACTGTGTGCCCAGGGTCGTATTCCTACTACAAGATGAACCATTGCCCCAGTCTGCGTTCCAAGTGCTCTCTTTAAAGTGATCCTTAAGCCTGTAAAAAAACAAAAAAATTTTTTGACTCAACTGTGGCTTCCCTGAGCCCCCTGCAGTCGATCGGTGCCCTCGCCGCCACGCTCAGATCCTCCTGGACCCCACGGCGACCACTTCCGGTTTCGCTGTCAGGAACTGACAGGCATTGGGAACGCGAGTGATTCTTCGTGTTCCCAGCAAAAATATCGCCCCCTATGCTACTATTACGTCCCGGAGGCCGCAATAGCCGCAAAGGATCACTTTAAAGCCTATCCTAGTTTTATTTGACTGTATTGAAGAGTCATATTCTTTCATGTATAATAAATACATTAAAGGAATAAGAATATGACTTTTTGTTCTGTGTTTACAGTAAGGTCCTTATCAAAGTTCACTTGAAAATAGAAATAAAAGTAATTGTAGTTCAAACAATAAAGTTATTACTTTTTATCCATTTTATCATATATTTTGATTAAATTGTATTATTCATTACTCCTTACTACAGCTGCAAGTGGTGCCCGCACTGCCCGGCCCCGGGGATCCTCTGCACCCAGGCCTCCTTCTTCGTCAAGGGCCTCCTCACCTGGCCCCAGCCATCATAGCCAGAGGGCTTATCGTAGTCGAGCCAGGACACCGCTTTATGGTAAAATTCTCTTACTGTATGATTAACATTGCATACTATGTAAAAGCAAGTAAATGCTATGTTATATGTATTACATTACAGGTTCTTAATTTTAGGGATGATCAATGAGATTGAAATATGTACAAGTTGATGGATTGCTGGGTTTACCTATTTTGCACATTTTTTTCTACAGTTCCTCTATCAACATATACGAGGCTGAGCGGCCAGGTGAGGAGGCTGACGAAGACGAAGAGGAGGCATGAGCGGGAAATCCGCATACTGAAGACACAGATGCTGGAGATGCGCCAGCATATGGCGAATGTGGAGGAGGAGGTCCGCCAGTTGAAGGGGACAGGGGGTAGGGTGGACTGAGGGTTTTTTTTTTTGTTGTTGTTTTTTTTTTTTTTGTTGAACATTTTTACTGCTGGCAGGTGATGTAGCTGCTGCATGGTTAAGTGCACTCAGCAGCACTTAAAAGGCCTGGTGTTTCTTTAACAGTTTCACAGCATCAGAACTTTGTTTCTCTTATACAAGCCTCATTTTTAGCTGTACAGAAGAAAACTGCCCGGGCAGTTTAACCCTGAATCCGGGCAAAGCATGATGGGATTTCTGATGTTGTTGTTCTCGTTCTGCTGTTTTTGTGCAATTTTTTTTTTTTTAACATTTTGAATTTGACATTTGAAGCCTAGGGTGTGCAGCTGGGAGGGATGATCAGGACACAGGACAGTTGGAACTGTGTCTCCTGCTCCCTGTCACCTCCTTTCAACCAAAAAGATGGCTGCCCCCATGACAAAGATGGCTGTCCCCATGAATCACAAACATTTGACTGTTCTTTTAAAACAGGGTGGGTAAGAGATTATATTACCTATCTATTCTAATTAACATAACTAATGTAACTTAATGACAGTATATTTGTTTAGGCTGAAGTTCCCCTTTACAGTGGATCCGAGATGAACTTTTACTCATTGCATAATTGTGTTCCTTACATATAGTTTATAGGGCATTCCTCAAGCCAAATACTTTTTTTGTTTTGTTTTAATACCCTAATTTCCTATAAACTAAACAAGCCACACCCACAGCTTCTCCAGAATGCCTTGGCGCTTGCAAGGGATTGTGGGATATCAGTCTGGGCAGGTGAAAAAGGTGTTATGCTGGGAATACACGGTTCGTTTTTGCCTTCGTTTAAACCTTCGTTTCGATTGTGCCTTTTGTCCTTTTCGATCCCGAAATAATCGATCATACGGTTAATATCACCAGCCACGGTTTCGTTTTTTTTTTCGATTCTGATGGTTTCGTTTTCCCAATGATCGAAGGCTGCAAAGAAACGAAACGAAAATCCCTTTTTACAGGGACGGACTAGCATAAACGAATATATAATCGATCTGAACAGCCATCAAGCCTACCAATGGCTCGATTAGATGGATAAAGAGAGATAATATCAAACATGTTCGATCACTAGTCGTTCGTTTTTGGGGTCTATTAATCGAAACTATAATGAGATTATGACTATTTTCACATACGTTTTCAACACTCGATTCGTTTACCGAACGAATCGAAGGTTTAAACGAAGGCAAAAACGAACCGTGTATTCCCAGCATTACCACTAGCTATAGATTTCAGAGGCAGAGTTTTCACAATCTGAGAGCTTCAGTGCAGATACAGATCAGTTGCCTTTGTAATGGAGGAGATAAGAGTGGAGTTTTCACAGAATATGCAGATAGGCAGATTAGCATTGCCCTAGATACAGATAAGCTTGCCTGTGTGTGTAATTGTGTAATAGTGACAAGCAGAAAACATGTCTGCTCCCATTGTATCACAGGAAAAAATATTAATATGCTGTTGAAGCTGTTTGAAGATAGATTTGCTGTGTAAACTATCTAAACTTTAGATAAGAAATATAGACAAGTTACTTGTTATATTTAGTTTTTCATCTCGGATCCGCTTTAAGAAAAAAAAAAAAAGAAAAAAAAAACTTTTCACAAAAAAATAAATTTTTTTCTTAAAAAAGGATAAGTTTCTTCTCTTTTGTTGTACGATCTCTGACACTGACACATTGTGTTGGACTAAATAATCGCTAAAGAAATGCAATGACATTGTTAATACAATGCATTTCAAAAACATATATTTATGCAGAATACTTAGTTGTATGTGTCACATTGCTTGTGTGATGCAATCCCTTAATTTTGTAGATCTTCTTCTGTGTCCAACACAAAGCACCAGTGTGCAAAATAGACATTTAAAGTGTAAAGAGTATATGTAGCAATTATTCATTGCTTTTTAGTTCTCTTTTACAGCGCATGCAGGTTCAGGCTACTCTACTTTCTTCCTCCCCTCCTCTCTGTGGCACGCGTCATAGTGCACGGAACTATGATGCGATGCAGAGAGTCGGAAAAGAATTCGAGGAGACAGAGACTGCGCATGCGCTGTAAGGACCCACTGCCACAGACATCATTTTTCATGTTTCAGCTCTACTTTCTGTAGGAGCCATGTTTTCAATAGCATTGAGAGTGGGCATACCGGGATGGAGAGGGATTAAGAGAGGAAGTGTATACACTTCATATACACTTGGGTATACTTAAAGGGACTCCAAGATCAAATTAAACGCAAAATGTGAACTTACCCGGGCTTTGCTGTAGCCCAGTGCTGGTCTGTAGTTCCCACGACGTACCTCCGGGTCTTCTCCCAATGCCTCTTCAGAAATGGTTGGCCGGCGGATCCTGGCGACACTCGGGCCGATTGTCGGGCTCCTTCTTCCGCATACATCACGCGTAACGTCATTACGGTGTCCGGCGTCACAGTACGGCGCATGCGTGGTTTAATCGCGCATGCGCCGTACTGTCACGCCGGCCACCGTGATGACGCGAGGCGGCCGGCGTAATGACGTTACGCGTGATGTATGCGGAAGAAGGAGCCCGACACTCGGCCCGAGTGTCACCAGGATCCGCCGGCCAACTACAGACCAACACTGGGCTACAGCAAAGCCCGGGTAAGTTCACATTTTGCGTTTAATTTGATCTTGGAGTCCCTTTAAAAACATACCCTGTGCCCCTGCTCAGTGTCCCTTTCAGGGGTTCTTTCTTTAGGGTGGGGGAGAAGAATTTGGGCCTGGTTTGCAGGCATTACAAAATACTTACCGAGCCTCCAGCGGCGTTTTGTAGCCTTCCTGAAGCTCCTAGCATGCTCCTATTGGCTTTCCGACGTACTCTGTTCACGGCAGCAGGTGTATCACTCGACTCTAGGCAGGTCAGGTAACACGCCGGCTTCCATGCAAAGAGGATTGCAGAAAGCCGCTAGGAGTTTCAGGAGGGCTGAAAGATGTTGCTGGAGGTTTCAGTGAATATTTTGGAGCAGGTTTGCGTTTTTTTCTGCTGGTGGTTCAAGTAAGCAACCGACAAGCACATGAATACGGCTTCAAGTGATCACAGCTGGTGGATATTGGGGACATATGTATATACAGTATATGTATAAATAAAATATATATATCTATATATATATATAGATATATATATATATATATATATGCATCTGATAATAAATCTCCATGCATGTATATCTGATACACATATAAATAGAGGTAGCCAGACCTCTCCATCCAGTTAAATATAGGTAGCCAGACCTAATCCCCCACCCTCCCAAGTAATTCATAGGTACCCAGACCTCTCCCATCTCCCCCCAGTAATTCATAGGTAGCCAGACCTCTCCCCTCTCCCCCCAGTAATTCATAGGTAGCCAGACCTCTCCCCTTTCCCCCCAGTAATTCATAGGTAGCCAGACCTCTCCCCTCTCCCCCCCCCCCCCCCCCCAGTGATTCATAGGTAGCCAGACCTCTACCCTCTCCCCCCAGTAATTCATAGGTACCCAGACCTCTCCCCTCTCCCCCCAGTAATTCATAGGTAGCCAGACCTCTCCCCTTTCCCCCCAGTAATTCATAGGTAGCCAGACCTCTCCCCTTTCCCCCCAGTAATTCATAGGTAGCCAGACCTCTCCCCTCTCCCCCCAGTAATCCATAGTTAACCAGACCTGAACCCCTTCCACCCTCCCCCCAGTAAATCATAGGTAACCAGACCTGAACCCCTTCCACCCTCCCCCCAGTAATTCATAGGTAGCCAGACCTCTCCCCTTTCCCCCCAGTAATTCATAGGTAGCCAGACCTCTCCCCTCTCCCCCCAGTAATCCATAGGTAACCAGACCTGAACCCCTTCCACCCTCCCCCCAATAATTCATAGGTAACCAGACCTGAACCCCTTCCACCCTCCCCCCAATAATTCATAGGTAACCAGACCTGAACCCCTTCCACCCTCCCCCCAGTAAATCATAGGTAACCAGACCTGAACCCCTTCCACCCTCCCCCCAGTAATGCATAGGTAGCCAGACCTCTCCCCTTTCCCCCCAGTAATTCATAGGTAGCCAGACCTCTCCCCTCTCCCCCCAGTAATCCATAGTTAACCAGACCTGAACCCCTTCCACCCTCCCCCCAGTAAATCATAGGTAACCAGACCTGAACCCCTTCCACCCTCCCCCCAGTAAATCATAGGTAACCAGACCTGAACCCCTTCCACCCTCCCCCCAGTAGTTCATAGGTAGCCAGACCTCTCCTCTTCCCCCCAGTAATCCATAGGTAACCAGACCTGAACCCCTTCCACCCTCCCCCCAATAATTCATAGGTAACCAGACCTGAACCCCTTCCACCCTCCCCCCAATAATTCATAGGTAACCAGACCTGAACCCCTTCCACCCTCCCCCCAGTAAATCATAGGTAACCAGACCTGAACCCCTTCCACCCTCCCCCCAGTAATGCATAGGTAGCCAGACCTCTCCCCTTTCCCCCCAGTAATTCATAGGTAGCCAGACCTCTCCCCTCTCCCCCCAGTAATCCATAGTTAACCAGACCTGAACCCCTTCCACCCTCCCCCCAGTAAATCATAGGTAACCAGACCTGAACCCCTTCCACCCTCCCCCCAGTAAATCATAGGTAACCAGACCTGAACCCCTTCCACCCTCCCCCCAGTAGTTCATAGGTAGCCAGACCTTTCCTCTTCCCCCCAGTAATCCATAGGTAACCAGACCTGAACCCCTTCCACCCTCCCCCCAGAAATTCATAGGTAACCAGACCTGAACCCCTTCCACCCTCCCCCCAATAATTCATAGGTAACCAGACCTGAACCCCTTCCACCCTCCCCCCAATAATTCATAGGTAACCAGACCTGAACCCCTTCCACCCTCCCCCCAGTAAATCATAGGTAACCAGACCTGAACCCCTTCCACCCTCCCCCCAGTAGTTCATAGGTAGCCAGACCTCTCCTCTTCCCCCCAGTAATCCATAGGTAACCAGACCTGAACCCCTTCCACCCTCCCCCCAATAATTCATAGGTAACCAGACCTGAACCCCTTCCACCCTCCCCCCAGTAAATCATAGGTAACCAGACCTGAACCCCTTCCACCCTCCCCCCAGTAGTTCATAGGTAGCCAGACCTCTCCTCTTCCCCCCAGTAATCCATAGGTAACCAGACCTGAACCCCTTCCACCCTCCCCCCAGTAAATCATAGGTAACCAGACCTGAACCCCTTCCACCCTCCCCCCAGTAAATCATAGGTAACCAGACCTGAACCCCTTCCACCCTCCCCCCAGTAGTTCATAGGTAGCCAGACCTCTCCTCTTCCCCCCAGTAATCCATAGGTAACCAGACCTGAACCCCTTCCACCCTCCCCCCAGAAATCCATAGGTAACCAGACCTGAACCCCTTCCACCCTCCCCCCAATAATTCATAGGTAACCAGACCTGAACCCCTTCCACCCTCCCCCCAATAATTCATAGAAAACCAGACCTGAACCCCTTCCACCCTCCCCCCAGTAAATCATAGGTAACCAGACCTGAACCCCTTCCACCCTCCCCCCAGTAGTTCATAGGTAGCCAGACCTCTCCTCTTCCCCCCAGTAATCCATAGGTAACCAGACCTGAACCCCTTCCACCCTCCCCCCAATAATTCATAGGTAACCAGACCTGAACCCCTTCCACCCTCCCCCCAGTAAATCATAGGTAACCAGACCTGAACCCCTTCCACCCTCCCCCCAGTAGTTCATAGGTAGCCAGACCTCTCCTCTTCCCCCCAGTAATCCATAGGTAACCAGACCTGAACCCCTTCCACCCTCCCCCCAGTAAATCATAGGTAACCAGACCTGAACCCCTTCCACCCTCCCCCCAGTAAATCATAGGTAACCAGACCTGAACCCCTTCCACCCTCCCCCCAGTAGTTCATAGGTAGCCAGACCTCTCCTCTTCCCCCCAGTAATCCATAGGTAACCAGACCTGAACCCCTTCCACCCTCCCCCCAGAAATTCATAGGTAACCAGACCTGAACCCCTTCCACCCTCCCCCCAATAATTCATAGGTAACCAGACCTGAACCCCTTCCACCCTCCCCCCAATAATTCATAGGTAACCAGACCTGAACCCCTTCCACCCTCCCCCCAGTAAATCATAGGTAACCAGACCTGAACCCCTTCCACCCTCCCCCCAGTAGTTCATAGGTAGCCAGACCTCTCCTCTTCCCCCCAGTAATCCATAGGTAACCAGACCTGAACCCCTTCCACCCTCCCCCCAATAATTCATAGGTAACCAGACCTGAACCCCTTCCACCCTCCCCCCAGTAAATCATAGGTAACCAGACCTGAACCCCTTCCACCCTCCCCCCAGTAGTTCATAGGTAGCCAGACCTCTCCTCTTCCCCCCAGTAATCCATAGGTAACCAGACCTGAACCCCTTCCACCCTCCCCCCAGTAAATCATAGGTAACCAGACCTGAACCCCTTCCACCCTCCCCCCAGTAAATCATAGGTAACCAGACCTGAACCCCTTCCACCCTCCCCCCAGTAGTTCATAGGTAGCCAGACCTCTCCTCTTCCCCCCAGTAATCCATAGGTAACCAGACCTGAACCCCTTCCACCCTCCCCCCAGAAATTCATAGGTAACCAGACCTGAACCCCTTCCACCCTCCCCCCAATAATTCATAGGTAACCAGACCTGAACCCCTTCCACCCTCCCCCCAATAATTCATAGGTAACCAGACCTGAACCCCTTCCACCCTCCCCCCAGTAAATCATAGGTAACCAGACCTGAACCCCTTCCACCCTCCCCCCAGAAATTCATAGGTAACCAGACCTGAACCCCTTCCACCCTCCCCCCAATAATTCATAGGTAACCAGACCTGAACCCCTTCCACCCTCCCCCCAATAATTCATAGGTAACCAGACCTGAACCCCTTCCACCCTCCCCCCAGTAAATCATAGGTAACCAGACCTGAACCCCTTCCACCCTCCCCCCAGTAGTTCATAGGTAGCCAGACCTCTCCTCTTCCCCCCAGTAATCCATAGGTAACCAGACCTGAACCCCTTCCACCCTCCCCCCAGTAATCCATAGGTAACCAGACCTGAACCCCTTCCACCTTCCCACCAATAATTCATAGGTAACCAGACCTGAACCCCTTCCACCCTCCCCCCAGTAAATCATAGGTAACCAGACCTGAACCCCTTCCACCCTCCCCCCAGAAATTCATAGGTAACCAGACCTGAACCCCTTCCACCCTCCCCCCAATAATTCATAGGTAACCAGACCTGAACCCCTTCCACCCTCCCCCCAATAATTCATAGGTAACCAGACCTGAACCCATTCCACCCTCCCCCCAGTAAATCATAGGTAACCAGACCTGAACCCCTTCCACCCTCCCCCCAGTAGTTCATAGGTAGCCAGACCTCTCCTCTTCCCCCCAGTAATCCATAGGTAACCAGACCTGAACCCCTTCCACCCTCCCCCCAGTAAATCATAGGTAACCAGACCTGAACCCCTTCCACCCTCCCCCCAGTAAATCATAGGTAACCAGACCTGAACCCCTTCCACCCTCCCCCCAGTAGTTCATAGGTAGCCAGACCTCTCCTCTTCCCCCCAGTAATCCATAGGTAACCAGACCTGAACCCCTTCCACCCTCCCCCCAGAAATTCATAGGTAACCAGACCTGAACCCCTTCCACCCTCCCCCCAATAATTCATAGGTAACCAGACCTGAACCCCTTCCACCCTCCCCCCAATAATTCATAGGTAACCAGACCTGAACCCCTTCCACCCTCCCTCCAGTAAATCATAGGTAACCAGACCTGAACCCCTTCCACCCTCCCCCCAGAAATTCATAGGTAACCAGACCTGAACCCCTTCCACCCTCCCCCCAATAATTCATAGGTAACCAGACCTGAACCCCTTCCACCCTCCCCCCAATAATTCATAGGTAACCAGACCTGAACCCCTTCCACCCTCCCCCCAGTAAATCATAGGTAACCAGACCTGAACCCCTTCCACCCTCCCCCCAGTAGTTCATAGGTAGCCAGACCTCTCCTCTTCCCCCCAGTAATCCATAGGTAACCAGACCTGAACCCCTTCCACCCTCCCCCCCCATGTAATCCATAGGTAACCAGACCTGAACCCCTTCCACCCTCCCCCCAATAATTCATAGGTAACCAGACCTGAACCCCTTCCACCCTCCCCCCAGTAAATCATAGGTAACCAGACCTGAACCCCTTCCACCCTCCCCCCAGTAGTTCATAGGTAGCCAGACCTCTCCTCTTCCCCCCAGTAATCCATAGGTAACCAGACCTGAACCCCTTCCACCCTCCCCCCAGAAATTCAGTTTCAGTATATTTTATTTTTTTTGGGAGTGCTCCATGACAGTGGGAACACTACTATCTATAATCAAAAGAAGGTGGTACATTATAATAAAAAGTGTGGAGTACCCTAACGGTGGGGACACCCAAGAAATTGAACAGGAACAGGTGAGTTTTTTTTTTTTTTTTTTTTTTTTTTTGTGTGGAGTGCTCCCTGACAGTGGGAACACTGCTATCTATAATCAAAAGAAGGTGGTACATTATAATAAAAAGTGTGGAGTACCCTAACGGTGGGGACACCCAAGAAATTGAACAGGAACAGGTGAGTTTTTTTTTTTTTTTTGTTTTTTTTTTTGTGTGGAGTGCTCCCTGACAGTGGGAACACTGCTATCTATAATCAAAAGAAGGTGGTACATTATAATAAAAAGTGTGGAGTACCCTAACGGTGGGGACACCCAAGAAATTGAACAGGAACAGGTGAGTTTTTTTTTTTTTTTTTGTGTGGAGTGCTCCCTGACAGTGGGAACACTGCTATCTATAATCAAAAGAAGGTGGTACTTTATAATAAAAAGTGTGGAGTACCCTAACGGTGGGGACACCCAAGAAATTGAACAGGAACAGGTGAGTTTTTTTTTTTTTTTTTTTTTGTGTGGAGTGCTCCCTGACAGTGGGAACACAGCTATCTATAATCAAAAGAAGGTGGTACATTATAATAAAAAGTGTGGAGTACCCTAACGGTGGGGACACCCAAGAAATTGAACAGGAACAGGTGAGTTTTTTTTTTTTTTTTTTTTTTTGTGGAGTGCTCCCTGACAGTGGGAACACAGCTATCTATAATCAAAAGAAGGTGGTACATTATAATAAAAAGTGTGGAGTACCCTAACGGTGGGGACACCCAAGAAATTGAACAGGAACAGGTGAGTTTTTTTTTTTTTTTTTTTTTTTTCTTTGTGGAGTGCTCCCTGACAGTGGGAACACAGCTATCTATAATCAAGAGAAGGTGGTAAATTATTTAAAAAAGTGCGGTGCACCCTAACGGTGGGGACACCAAGAAACTGAACAAGAAAAAGGTGAGTTGTTTTTTTTTAAGTCAGCAGAAGCCTTTTTGGTGGCAGGTAGTAGGCAAAGTCCTAGCTTGTGGCCCTGAGAGGAGCAGCGGCTCAGTCATATAGTAAGTTGACCATCACCCTCAGTAAACCCAAGCCATTTTGGTGGCAGGTAGTAGGCAAAGTCCTAGCTTGTGGCCCTGAGAGGAGCATCGGCTCAGTCATATAGTAAGTTGACCATCACCCTCAGTAAACCCAAGCCATTTTGGTGGCAGGTAGTAGGCAAAGTCCTAGCTTGTGGCCCTGAGAGGAGCATCGGCTCAGTCATATAGTAAGTTGACCATCACCCTCAGTAAACCCAAGCCATTTTGGTGGCAGGTAGTAGGCAAAGTCCTAGCTTGTGGCCCTGAGAGGAGCAGCGGCTCAGTCATATAGTAAGTTGACCATCACCCTCAGTAAACCCAAGCCATTTTGGTGGCAGGTAGTAGGCAAAGTCCTAGCTTGTGGCCCTGAGAGGAGCATCGGCTCAGTCATATAGTAAGTTGACCATCACCCTCAGTAAACCCAAGCCATTTTGGTGGCAGGTAGTAGGCAAAGTCCTAGCTTGTGGCCCTGAGAGGAGCAGCGGCTCAGTCATATAGTAAGTTGACCATCACCCTCAGTAAACCCAAGCCATTTTGGTGGCAGGTAGTAGGCAAAGTCCTAGCTTGTGGCCCTGAGAGGAGCATCGGCTCAGTCATATAGTAAGTTGACCATCACCCTCAGTAAACCCAAGCCATTTTGGTGGCAGGTAGTAGGCAAAGTCCTAGCTTGTGGCCCTGAGAGGAGCAGCGGCTCAGTCATATAGTAAGTTGACCATCACCCTCAGTAAGCCCAAGCCATTTTGGTGGCAGGTAGGAGGCAAAGTCACCCGAAAGGTGGAAGACCAATAAACAAAACAGCAGCAACATCAGGGACACCAGTAAACATAGCAGGACATAGCAGTGCTCCATGAAAGTAGGAACACTGAAATACTTTTGCAGCAGGAGCAGAAAAAAAATGAAATTGTGCAGTGCACTCTAACGGTGTGAGCAACGATATCAATAACATTTTTTTTTATTTTTTTTTTAACCCTAGGGCTCCATAAGAGTGGGAAGACTGCTGTACCTTTGAATCAAATTGTGCAGTGCACCCTAATGTTGGGAACACAACTGAACATTAAATATTTAATGTTATCTTACAGACATATAGGTATATCAGAGGGAGTTTAAAGCGATCTCATTCAGTTTCTGTCTCTGAGGGCAGGGGCTGAGTATTCACCATCAATCCAGGACTGATTCATTTTTAAGAAGGTCAGTCTGTTCACTGAATCTGTAGACAAACAGGATCGCTTTTCAGTAACCACCCCACCTGCCGCACTGAATGCACGCTCAGAAATGACGCTGGAAGCCGGGCATGCCAGAAGTTGAAGCGCATACTGCGCCAGCTCGGGACAGGTTTCCAGTCTGGCGGACCAAAATTCCATAGGGTCCTCTGTACGCATACTGTCAGATGCACCAAGTGACCCCATGTAATCACTGACCATGCGGCTCACCCGCTGGTGAAAACTTCCTTCTACTGTTCTTGTTGTTATTGTTGGACGCTCAGAGAAGTAAAAGTTTCTCATTGCTCCAAAAAGGTCTCCAGGAAGAATGGGTCTGCTTGGCTCAGCTACTTCCTGGGTGCGATGAGTGGGGATAGCTGTGATCTCAGACTGTGGAAAGGCCTCCTGCACATGACGTATTAGGGCCTGCTGCAGCTCCCGCATCCTCTCCTCCTGCCGGCTTGCTGGAATGAACTGACCCAGTTTCCCCTTGCATCGAGGGTCTAAAAGGGCGGCAACCAGTAGTCATCCCTCTCCTTAATGTTTTGGATCCCTGGATCTCTGCGTAAGCATTTCAACATATGAACAGCCATGGGGAAGAGATGAGCCTGCGCCTCCAAATCATCCGGTCTGCTCAACACATCAAAATCCTCTGACTGCTGCTGCTGCTCGTCCTGCCTTCCAATGTCTACCCACCCATGAACCACAGATGCCGCACTGGCCTGCTCTCCCTCCTCACAATGGTCAGGCACCTCAAGTAAGTCCCGCGTGAAAGTAAGCTCCTCCTCCTCCTCCTCATGTGCCTGAGTTTGGGTGGCTTGGAGCAAGCTTTGTTGTTCAAGCTCATCAAGCGCATCCTCCCCAGCTGCCATCAGGCTACTCAGACTCTCGTCCAGCATGTACACGAGAGGGATCACTTCGCTGATACAGACTTGTGCCCCACTTACGAATGTTGTAGCCTGATCGAATGGGGACAAGACACGGCAGACTTGATACATCAGCCGCCACTCTTCCTGGGTGAATCGGGCAGGTGCGCCCTGGGTGCCATGTCCTCCTCGGAGGTACTCTGCAACCGCCTTTTTCTGCTCGCACAACCTATTCAGCATGCGAAGTGTGGAGTTCCACCGTGTTGCACTGTCTGCAATGAGCCTATGGGGGGGCAGGCCATGTTTCTCCTGCAATTTAGACAGCGAATCTTTGGCATTTGAAGAATAACGTAACTTCGATACAACTCTTCTTGCATGCTGCACCACATCACTCAAACCTGGGTAGGTGCGTATAAAGCGCTGCACCACCAGGTTGAGTATGTGGGCAAAACATGGCACATGGGGGATGTTGCCCTGATTCAGGGCGGCAATCAGATTTGCTGCGTTGTCACATACAACATGACCAGCCTGGAGTCTTCTTGGGGTCAGCCACTTCTGCACCTGTCCGTTGATAATGGCCAGGACATTTGGTGCAGTAAGTCTCTGCTGCTCAACGCTGACTAAGCCCAGAACCGCCTGACAGCGTCGATGTACCACTCTGCTGTGGCCAGTCCCACGGGCACGCTTACTGGGGGCCTCAGCTGTAGCGGTTGCGACATGACTAGAGGCAAGTGTGGAACTGTTCCCCTTGACACCACGGGGCGGCGCAACCAGCTCATTGGCCGCCCCAGGACTGGAACCCTCCTGTTGACATTGGAGGGTGACCCAATGTGCCGTAAAGGACATATAACGTCCCTGGCCATGACTGCTGGTCCAGCAATCTGTCGTGAGATGTACCCTGTTGCCTACAGAATAGTCAAGGGACAGGGTCACATTATCCACAGTGTGGCGATACAGGTCAGGTACTGCTGTCCTAGCAAAAAAATGGCGGCTGGGGATCCGCCATTCTGGTATGCCAAACCTCAGCAGCTCGCGAATGGCTGTACCCTCCTCTACAAGACTGTAGGGCAATAACTGCTGGACCATAGCCTGTGACAGCAGCCCATTCAGCCTCCGGATCCTGCTGTGATGGGAAGGCAGTGGCTTTGTCGACCTTATCGACTCAGTAATTAAGGGCTGGGTGCTGTGAGCCACTGACGAGAAACGTGCAATTGAGGTAGCTGACATGTGGCCAGAGCAGAGGCGTATCTAGGCAATATAGCGCCCATGGCAAACATTGAGATTGCGCCCCCCCCCAAGTAGTCACATGCCTCCAGATAATCAAGTAGTCACTGCCTCCAATTACATTTTTAATTAGTAGTTTTTATTAAGAAGTTACACACCTCCAGATGCAATAATTCAGTAACCAGGTGCCTCACAATAAGCATTACAGTCAGGGGCATCAAGATCAAATAATTAGGTAGCCAAGTGCGGCAAAAGTTAGATTGTAAGCTCCTCTTGCACAGCCAGCCCGATCCCCTCCTCCCCACACAAGGTATACCTGCACCCCTGTAACAGAATTAGCAAATGCATTGCAGAGGACAAATGATTCCGATGATAAATCACAACTAAATGATATCCCTGTGATGGTAAATTAGATGAGACAACAGAGTCTAACAGCATCTAATTCTGGATATCCTGCTACTCTAACATCGTCACTCCACTAATGCCAAACATTGCTTCATACAAGAGTCCCAGAAATCAGCCTCCTGTGATGTAAAGAAAACCAGCCTATATTGAGCAGAATAATAAAACGTGATTCTGTAATATTATACATTGTTATTATACCACCAAAAGTGTGGATGGAATCACATAAGCAAATTACAATGATAGCAAGAGGCCCTGTAGTGACATGTAACAGAGTGCAGTAAAGAGGCCCTGTAGTGACATATAGCAGAATGCAGTAAAGAGGCCCTGTAGTGACATATAGCAGAATGCTGTAAAGAGGCCCTATAGTGACATGTAGCAGAGTGCAGTAAAGAGACCCTGTGGTGACAAATAGCAGAATGCAGTAAAGAGGCCCTGTGGTGACATATAGCAGAGTGCAGTAAAAAAGGCCCTGTAGTGACATATAGCAGAATGCAGTAAATAGGCCCTGTAGTGACATATAGCAGAATGCAGTAAAGAGGCCCTGTAGTGACATATAGCAGAATGCAGTAAAGAGGCCCTGTAGTGACATATAGCAGAATGCAGTAAAGAGGCCCTGTAGTGACATGTAGCAGAGTGCAGTAAAGAGGCCCTGTAGTGACATATAGCAGAATGCAGTAAAGAGGCCCTGTAGTGACATATAGCAGAGTGCAGTAAAGAGACCCTGTAGTGACATGTAGCAGAGTGCAGTAAAGAGGCCCTGTAGTGACATATAGCAGAATGTAGTAAAGATGCCCTGTAGTGACATATAGCAGAAAGCAGTAAAAAGGGCCCTGTAGTGACATATAGCAGAATGCAGTAAAGAGGCCCTGTAGTGACATATAGGAGAATGCAGTAAAGAGGCCCTGTAGTGACATGTAGCAGAGTGCAGTAAAGAGGCCCTGTAGTGACATATAGCAGAAAGCAGTAAAAAGGGCCCTGTAGTGACATATAGCAGAAAGCAGTAAAAAGGGCCCTGTAGTGACATATAGCAGAATGCAGTAAAGAGGCCCTGTAGTGACATGTAGCAGAATGCAGTAAATAGGCCCTGTAGTGACATATAGGAGAATGCAGTAAAGAGGCCCTGTAGTGACATGTAGCAGAGTGCAGTAAAGAGGCCCTGTAGTGACATATAGCAAAAAGCAGTAAAAAGGGCCCTGTAGTGACATATAGGAGAATGCAGTAAAGAGGCCCTGTAGTGACATGTAGCAGAGTGCAGTAAAGAGGCCCTGTAGTGACATATAGCAGAAAGCAGTAAAAAGGGCCCTGTAGTGACATATAGCAGAAAGCAGTAAAAAGGGCCCTGTAGTGACATATAGCAGAATGCAGTAAAGAGGTCCTGTGGTGACATATAGCAGAATGCAGTAAAGAGGCCCTGTAGTGACATATAGTAGAATGCAGTAAAGAGGCCCTGTAGTGACATATAGTAGAATGCAGTAAAGAGGTCCTGTAGTGACATATAGTAGAATGCAGTAAAGATGTCCTGTGGTGACATATAGCAGAGTGCAGTAAAGAGGTCCTGTGGTGACATATAGCAGAATGCAGTAAAGAGGTCCTGTGGTGACATATAGCAGAATGCAGTAAAGAGGTCCTGTGGTGACATATAGCAGAATGCAGTAAAGAGGTCCTGTAGTGACATATAGCAGAATGCAGTAAAGAGGTCCTGTGGTGACATATAGCAGAATGCAGTAAAGAGGCACTGTAGTGACATATAGCAGAATGCAGTAAAGAGGCCCTGTAGTGACATGTAGCACAATGCAGTAAAGAGGCCCTTGTAGTGACATATAGCAGAATGCAGTAAAGAGGTCCTGTGGTGACATATAGCAGAATGCAGTAAAGAGGCCCTGTATTGACATATAGCAGAATGCAGTAAAGAGGCCTTGTGGTGACATATAGCAGAAAGAAGTAAAGAGGCCCTGAGACTTGCAAAAGGAGGAGGGATGAAGTGCTCACCTCTACCACATTCCCGGCTCTCTGTTCCTGGACCGGAGTTAGATTTTCGCCACCTCCGCATCTTGTGCCTCCCTCCCATGGTAGATGCCTCCGGTCTTCCGCGCCCCCGCCCGCCGGCTCTCTGTCCCTGCTGTCAGTCAGACTTTAGTTTAGTAGCAAGAGGCGAGACAGAGAGGGCGCACACTTCCCGCCCGGTGCGCTTCAAATGCAGGAAGTAGTTGATGACGTCACTTCCGCATGTGACGCGACGGGTGTATGGAGTGCGCCCTCTCTGTCTCGCCTCTTGCCGCTAAACTAAAGTCTGAAAGCAGGGACAGAGAGCCGGCGGGTGGGGGCGCGGGAGACCGGAGGGATCTAGCATGGATGGGAGGGAGGGCTGGGAAGCACAAGATGCGAAAGTGGCGAATAGCATATCCCCCATGGAAAGGAACGAGGGGGGGGGGGGGGCGCGGGGGACCGGAGGCATAGTGATAGTGGAAAGAGCGGCAAGGATGCGTAGGTGGCAGGCAGCATGGGGGCAGGCATGGCGCCCATGGTGTGCTGGCGCCCATGGCACTAGCCATGCCTGCACCCCTCTAGATCCGCCACTGCATGTGGCCTCTACTGCCAGACTGTGTTGCGGAGTGAAGGCAGGGGGAAGGGGTGCCGATGTCAGAACCTGAATGGGAAGAAGGATGGGGCACTGTGCGGGGTCTTTTACCCATTGCTTCCTGAACAAGCTGATTTTCTCTCTTATGCTTTTTTATGTGGGAGAGTGGTCCACCTGTGCCCGCTCTTGACAAGTCCTTCCCTAAACGCACCTTATGACCACAAATGTTGCATATGGCAATGTGGGGATCAGATTCATCAACGGTAAAGTACTTCCAAACTGGGGCTTTCTTAGATGATTTTTTAACTGTTTTTTCAGTCTCAGGCACAACAATTTGGGAGAGGGTGCTTTCAGATGCAGGCTCAGGCTGTGGCTGCTGCCTCGTTTGAAAAAGCCTACCAGAGGAGCCACTGCTTCCACTAGGTCTCACGGTATGCTGATGCAGCCTCTGCGGCTCTGAATCATCTGAGCTGGCATCATCGTGACGTTCAGGCGGGGCATAGTCCCTATCCAGATCATCGTCACTATATCCCTTATAAGAACCCAGCTCATCATCATCAGGATAATTGGGAGAAAGAAGGTTGGGAGAGCCCTCATCCTGGATGTTATGTTCTCCCATTGAGGACTGAGACTGATCGCGGGCATGGTACAAGTTGTCATCATGATCATCACCCGCCAATCCCTCATCGATAACATTCTGAGGTTCATTAAAAAAATTCTGGGCATCAGACTCTAGGTTTATGTCGGACTGCGAAAGAGCTTTGTCCACAAGGTCTGCAATATGTGCAGTATATGGAAGTGAAGGCTCATTTTGGATGTTGGTGGCAGATCTGTGAGCAGGCATGGGTGTGCTGCTGGTACTGCTGCTACTCTCCAGGGCCTGAAGATTGGGGGACTGAGAACCGCTATCTCTCGTCACAAACTCCACAATATCAGCAGCCTGGCTCTCCATAATGGGGCGTCGTGGGCCCTTCATCATCCTTGAATCGCGAATAAGGTTGTAGACTTTTTTTGGAGTTACATCTTCACTCCTCACTGTGCCTGTTGAGGATTGGCCACTACCTCGCACTGATTGTCCACTACCAACTGACTGTCCCCTGCCAGTTTTGGACTGACCCCTGCCGGTGCAGAGCGTCCCCTTCCTGCTGTGAAATAGGGATGTACTTTTTGGGCTGCTGGTTCTTGATCACTGCCTGTCAAGGTGTCAAACAAACATCTTTTTGCAGTGGTTTCAATTCCTCGGCCACGGGCACGGCCTGCTCCACCTCTGCCAGACATTGTAGGGAATATGTTCAGCAAGTGCCAAACGTTAGTGTTTTATTGAAATGTAGGGGAAAGTGACAAATGATAAACGTATAAAATAAAAATAAATCAAATTAAAATTTCAATGTAATGAGGAAGGAGAGGACTGAAGAGCTAGTCCAAATTATATATCAATTGCTTTGGGACAACGCACTTGAAATAAATCCCCCCACAAAAAAAATGAAAATAAAATTCAATCAAATCAAATAATTAAAATGATTAAAAAAAACAAAAAAACACAAATACAATTCACTCTCAGCACACGATCCCTGAATCTAACTGATTTCACTCTATTACATATCACAGGCCCTCTCTTGTCTCTACAATCTACACGCTTTCACTGTAAAATCACAAGCCCTATAATCAGTTTTCCCTGCCTCACTAAACAACAGAATTCTAACCCTAAACAAAGCCCTAACTACAATAATCAACTTCCTAACACAGGCTTACAATTACAATCACACAGATCAAAGATGTAAGAAAATGCAATAGAATTGCAATTAATATGGATGTGTAACTGTATCACTCTCTGTCTCACTCCTTCTCCTCAGAAAGTGAAAGCAACCCACAAAGAACACAGATCATGGCTGACAGCTTATATACTGAAGGGCGGGAGAAGATACTATTGGTTGCTTAGGATGTAGCTCCCAAACAAACTTGATAACTGATTGGCTACTCCTAGAAAAGGGGAGTTGTGCCTACGAAATTACGCGTAAAATTACGCGTAATTTGCCGTAAAATTACGCATGCCTACGCTATTACGGTAGCCGGCGTAATTACAATACCGCTTTACGGCTTTACGCGTGCATACTTACGCGTAAGACCGTAAATTACGCGTAGCGCTTACGCGTAAAATAGCGGTAATTTACGGTGCGTAATTACGCGCATGCGTAATTTCGGCCCAGCACTGGTTTAAAAGAAAAAAATATAGAAATATTTCATCTTTACATTGATATTTAAAAAGTTTAGACCCTTAGGTAAATATTTACATGTTTTTTTTTTATTGTAATGTTTTTTTTTTTTATATTAAACATTTTATTTGGGTATTTTTGGGAGGGTGGGATGTAAACAATAGTTTTTATAATGTAAATGTGTCTTGAATTTAATTTTTTTTACTTTTAGTTGTAGTTTTACTTTTTGGCCACACCATGGCGGCCATGAGTTTGTTTACATGACGTTACGCTAAGCGTAACATACGCTTAGAGAGACGCATGGGGGAGGTAACAACCAGAAAAAGCGTGCGATCGGCCGCGGGAGCGCGCATGGTTCCTGGACGTAGTTTCTACGTCCAGGAACTAAAATAGGTTAATAGAGCTTTTTGTAATCACTCTGTGGTAAAAATTCCCTCAGCACGAAAAGAAAAACAACAACACTGTGAGGTAAAACACACCTATATAGTTGCTCTGAGGTAATATTAACTTCACAATAAATAAACTGAACCACTCAGAGGAAACATACAGCTCAATAGACGCTTTCAACTGCCGTCTGTGTTAACTATCTGAGGTAAAATACAGCTCGAGTTGAAAAAAAAAGAGATTCCGGTTGAAAAAACGTCACTTCCGATCGAATAAACCATTCCATCGAATACTTAATTTTATCTTTATCTTTATCTTATTTCTCAATTTGATTTATGGGCATATTCGATCATTTTCCCCGGATTTTCAGCCTAATTGAACGTTCGTGTATGGTACCTTGAAAACAGCTCTGCGATTTTTTTCGATCTAACGAATCGAACGAATTTATCTAATCGAAAAAAAAGAAAAAATTGTACCATGTATGGGCACCATTAGACCCGGCTTTTAACTTAACTGTAGGGATAACATTGGTGTCTGTCTGGATTCCTGTAAATGTATTTGCTTGAACACTTGCATGTGAGAGTGCAAAGGGTTAACTGTTTTTGCTCTTTTGCTGACCACACCCCCTTTAGCACCTCCCTAATAACTTATTTACATTTTTTTTGCTTGAGGTGATATATGTATTTTTTCTTGTCAGCCAATAAAATAAAATAGAATAAAAATGCATGCACCTGTGTCTGCAGGACCAAATCTAGCAAGAGCTGAGATGGACAATCGGCCATAGACAGGAGAGAGAGCTCAGTCATACACAATCATAGATCATGTGACCGGCAGGGGGCACCACATGCAGGTATCCCTCTCCAAGCCCCGCCCCTACACTGACCTGTCCCTGATAATGTGACCAGCAGGGGGCACTGCATTCAGGTATCCCTCTCCAAGCCCCGCCCCCTACACTGACCTGTCCCTGATCATGTGACCAGCAGGGGGCACTGCATTCAGGTATCCCTCTCCAAGCCCCGCCCCCTACACTGACCTGTCCCTGATCATGTGACCAGCAGGGGGCACCACATGCAGGAATCCCTCTAAAAGCCCCGCCCCTACACTGACCTGTCCCTGATCATGTGACCAGCAGGGGGCACCACATGCAGGTATCCCTCTCCAAGCCCCGCCCCTACACTGACCTGTCCCTGATCATGTGACCAGCAGGGGGCACTGCATTCAGGTATCCCTCTCCAAGCCCTGCCCCCTACACTGACCTAACCCTGATTTATGTGACCAGCAGGGGTCACCACATGCACGTATCCCTCTCCAAGACCCACCCCCTACACTGACCTGTCCCTGATCATGTGACCAGCAGAGGACACCACATGCAGTTATCCCTCTCCAAGCCCCGCCCCCTACACTGACCTGTCCCTGATCATGTGACCAGCAGCTGGCACCACGAGCAGGTATTTTTCTCAAGCCCTGCCCCCTACACTGACCTGTCCCTGATCATGTGACCAGCAGGGGGCACCACATGCAGGTATCCCTCTCCAAGCCCCGCCCCCTACACTGACATGTCCCTGATCATGTGACCAGCAGGGGACACTGCATTCAGGTATCATTTTACAAGCCCCGCCCTCTACACTGACCTGTCCCTGATCATGTGACCAGCAGGGGGCACCACATGCAGGTATCCCTCTCCAAGCCCCGCCCCTACACTGACCTGTCCCTGATCATGTGACCAGCAGGGGGCACCACATGCAGGTATCCCTCTCCAAGCCCCGCCCCCTACACTGACCTGTCCCTGATCATGTGACCAGCAGGGGGCACCACATGCAGGTATATCTATCCAGGCCCCCTTCTCTACACTGACCTGTCCCTGATCATGTGACCAGCAGGGGGCACCACATGCAGGTATCCCTCTCCAAGCCCCGCCCCCTACACTGACCTGTCCCTGATCATGTGACCAGCAGGGGGCACCACATGAAGGTATCCCTCTCCAAACCTCGCCCCTACACTGACCTGTCCCTGATCATGTGACCAGCAGGGGGCACCACATGCAGGTATCCTTCTCCAAGCCCCGCCCCTACACTGACCTGTCCCTGATCATGTGACCAGCAGGGGGCACCACATGCAGGTATCCTTCTCCAGCCCCCCTCCTCTACACTGACCTGTCCCTGATCATGTGACCAGTAGGGGGGCACCACATGCAGGTATTCCTATCCAGGCCCCCTTCTCTACAGTGAACTGTCCCTGATCATATGACCAGCAGAGGGCACCACATCCAGGTATCCCTCTCCAAGCCCCGCCCCCTACACTGACCTTTCCCTAATCATATGTCCAGCAGGGGGCACCACATGAAGGTATCCCTCTCCAAGCCCCGCCCCCTACACTGACCTGTCCATAATCATGTGACCAGCAGGGGGCACCACATGAAGGTATCCCTCTCCAAGCCCCGCCCCCTACACTGACCTGTACACTAGGAGCTCTAAAGCAAAAGTAAAATGTAAAATGTAGTACGATGTCAGATACTCACTCTGGTATATTTCTGCTGCTTCCATGGAATACCTGGAATCACTGCGATAGTCACCGCGGCCAGAAGCTTCAGCAGCAAGAATGGATTATAAATCCATAGTAACAACCTTCTGCAAAGCAAGGAGATAGGTCACAGCCATGTATTTACCTGGGGAGGAAATGTTGGTTCCCAGGACTTGGCCACAGCCATGGCTTTACCTGGGGAGGAAATGGTCGTTCCCAGGACTTGGCCACAGCCATGACTTTATCTGGGAAGGAAATGGTGGTTCCCAGGACTTGGGCACAGCCATGACATTATCTGGGAAGGAAATGGTGGTTCCCAGGACTTGGGCACAGCCATGTATTTACCTGGGGAGGAAATGGTGGTTCCCAGGACTTGGCCACAGCCATGTATTTACCTGGGGAGGAAATGGTGGTTCCCAGGACTTGGCCACAGCCATGGCTTTATCTGGGGAGGAAATGGTGGTTCCCAGGACTTGGCCACAGCCATGACTTTATCTGGGAAGGAAATGGTGGTTCCCAGGACTTGGCCACAGCCATGACTTTATCTGGGAAGGAAATGGTGGTTCCCAGGACTTGGTCACAGCCATGTATTTACCTGGGGAGGAAATGGTGGTTCCCAAGACTTGGCCACAGCCATGGCTTTACCTTGGGAGGAAAGATTGCTCACCAGAACTTAGGCAAAGCCATATCTCTCTGCATTCCCAACATCTCATTGTTATATACTCGATGGACCTCATTCTCAACTCTAAGGACTTGATTTTCATCTCTGATTCGTACCTCAGCTTGATTTCACCTGCCTCATGAACATGTATTTGTCTCTGAACACCCCCTTCCCCTTCTTAGTTTGCTGCAGCAGCTAGATTTTACTTGTTTACTGACCTGGTGGCCCCCCTACACCCGCCTTTCCCTCACAACCACCTTGTCAATGTGGCCACCAGGGCTTTGCCACCTGCCACATGCCACCTGCCACCGTGGCTGGATGGTGCAATGGTTAAGGGCTCTGCCTCTGACACAGGAGACCAGGGTTCAAATCTCGGCTCTGCCTGTTCAGTAAGCCAGCACCCATTCAAGTAGGAGACCTTAGGCAAGTCTCCCTAACACTGCTACTGCCTATAGAGTGCCCCCTAGTGGGTGCAGCTATGGCCCAACACTGCTACTGCCTATAGAGCGCCCCCTAGTGGCTGCAGCTCTGGCCTAACACTGCTACTGCCTATAGAGCACTCCCTAGTGGCTGCAGCTCTGGCCTAACACTGCTACTGCCTATAGAGCACCCCGTAGTGGCTGCAGCTCTGGCCTAACACTGCTACTGCCTATAGAGTACCCCCTAGTGGCTGCAGCTCTGGCCTAACACTGCTACTGCCTATAGAGTGCCCCCTAGTGGTTGCAGCTCTGGCCTCACACTGCTACTGCCTATAGAGTGTCCCCTAGTGGCTGCAGCTCTGGCCGAACACTGCTACTGCCTATAGAGCGCGTCCTAGAGGTTGCAGCTCTGGCCTCACACTGCTACTGCCTATAGAGTGCCCCCTAGTGGCTGCAGCTCTGGCCCAACACTGCTACTGCCTATAGAGCGCCTCCTAGTGGCTGCAGCTCTGGCGCTTTGAGTCAGCCAGTAGAAAAGCTCGATATAAATGTTATTTGTCTTGTCTTTGTCTGGAGTGAGTATTGTCAGCTATGTTATGTAAATGTTATTAAAAATGTAATAGTAAGGTAAAAATGTATCATTCCATTGTGAGAAATCTACTTACAGCATGGAGGCATCGTCTGTCCTCTCCCTGGGGAGATCTGTGGAATAAACAGTGAGAGGTCATGACTGGGTAGGAACTCCTCATATTGGACTACTGAACAGTCATAACAAGACTACAAACTTCAAAGAGCAAAAAAGGTCTTTAGGCAAACTGTAAACTTGTGCAAAGCTGAGAGATACAGCTGAGGAGAAACAACTTCATACAGTGTTCTCATGTAATAACAAAGCCATACATAACAGTATACTTGATGAAAAGAATTCAACAAAAACAGCATAAGTTGGGGCAGGAGCACCACATTTCATAAACCTCTGCCCACCTGCTCACACCATCTAAAGCAAACATCAAACCTTTCAGCTTCTGTGCCAGACTGTAAAAGAAAGGAAGAGAACAGCGCTTAAGCTTCAATCTATTTATTAAATATAACTCCTATCTATCTAGCACAAGGAGGTTTGGATGATAAGCCCCACTCGTATTTACATACATACAACCATACGCACCTTGGAGCCACCTGATTCTCTAAAAAAATCCTCCTAAAAAAATCTTTTTCCTTTTTTGATAATCCGTGCGATGGACTGATATAAATGAATCCTTGTAGGTGTTCAAACGTTAATGGGATGGATAGTTCACTTCCTTTTTATCATTAAGAGGGTTTGATCCCTTCCCAGTGTAAACACTAATGTCACTTACGCGTCTTGTAGTTTCAAAAGATGTCCCGTGTTGGCTCCGGCCGGTAGCCTCGCAGGCAGGGATTAGCTTCCAGCCCTGTTTAGCCGCTTCCTCCGGTTTGACGTCCGTCTGTGTGCAGGTCTCTTGCGGCTCCGTTCGTTCCGGCTCTGCGGCTTCCGGGTGATGGACCAGCTGGGAGTGACGTCACTTCCCTTCCAGGCTCCTGCGTCCCACCATGCGTTCCACTGCGGCTACTTCATATAAAACTTGTATTGACAAGCCGTATCTGCGTAGTTATATCGCGGATTCTGTTGCAGTCAAATAGGAACCGCTCAAGACAACCTGATGGGTTAGCAAGGGGCCCTTACATCGACATGTTTCGATAGTATTACGACTATCTTCATCAGGATTAGGGAATACCCACTGGCCACCATTTCCTGCTTTTTATAGATATCCCCTCCATTCAATATCCACCACCTCTTAAAGGGGAACTCCATTAGTTGTTCATAGCGACCTCCATTCAATTTAATCTCTATAATTTTTTCCTTTCTTTTTCATAGGTTGTCCATATGAATTGGGTATCCAATATCCTTCTTTAAATCTTTAAGATCCCTGCCTGCGAGGCTACCGGCCGGAGCCCACACGGGACATCTTTTGAGACTACAAGACGCGTAAGTGACATTAGTGTTTACACTGGGAAGGGATCAAACCCTCTTAATGATAAAAAGGAAGTGAACTATCCATCCCATTAACGTTTGAACACCTACAAGGATTCATTTATATCAGTCCATCGCACGGATTATCAAAAAAGGAAAAAGATTTTTTTAGGAGGATTTTTTTTAGAGAATCAGGTGGCTCCAAGGTGCGTATGGTTGTATGTATGTAAATACGAGTGGGGCTTATTATCCAAACCTCCTTGTGCTAGATAGATAGGAGTTATATTTAGGGGCTATTGGATGAAAAACTCTTTTAGGGATAACACATGTTTTTTATGATGTTTTTATGTTTATTATGATTACATGCTTTCCGGAACAACTGGAAATTGTATATATAAAAGCAATAAAAACTATTAGTGCAATAGATTGAAGCTTAAGCACTGTTCTCTTCCTTTCTTTTATACCTTATGATACCTTATGATTGGTGGGGGCTAAGGGGATACCCCACACCTTGAGAACTCAGCAGCTGATAAGCGGGTGATAGAGAAATAGAGTGGCGCCTACAAACTTCATGTGTGTATATATTTATTTATATATATATTTTATAACTGTGACACGTCATGTGATAATTAGGAAGAATGTAAGATGAAAAAAAGTATATTTTGGCATAAATATACTTTTTTTCATTCTAATTTTTCTGTGTAGAATGACTAAAAAATGTAACAATTCCAGAAAAAAATACAGAATTACCCAAAGAAAGAGTAAGACTATGTATACAAGTCCTTCTCAAAAAATTAGCATATAGTGATAAAGTTCGTTATTTTCTGTAATGTACTAATAAATATTAGACTTTTATATATTTTAGATTAATTACACACAACTGAAGTAGTTCAAGCCCTTTATTGTTTTAATATTGATGATTTTGGCATACAGCTCATGAAAACCCAAAATTCCTATCTCAAAAAATTAGCATATCATGAAAAGGTTCTCTAAACGAGCTATTAACCTAATCATCTAAATCAACTAATTAACTCCAAACACCTGCAAAAGATTCCTGAGGCTTTTAAAAACTCCCAGCCTGGTTCATTACTCAAAGCTGCAATCATGGGTAAGACTGCCGACCTGACTGCTGTCCAGAAGGCCATCATTGACACCCTCAAGCAAGAGGTTTCTGAACGAATAGGCTGATCCCAGAGTGCTGTATCAAGGCACCTCAGTGGGAAGTCTGTGGGAAGGAAAAAGTGTGGCAGAAAACGCTGCACAACGAGAAGAGGTGACCGGACCCTGAGGAAGATTGTGGAGAAGGACCGATTCTAGACCTTGGGGGACCTGCGGAAGCAGTGGACTGAGTCTGGAGTAGAAACATCCAGAGCCACCGTGTACAGGCGTGTGCAGGAAATGGGCTACAGGTGCCGCATTCCCCAGATCAAGCCACTTTTGAACACAGAGAAGCAGCACTGGACTGTTGCTCAGTGGTCCAAAGTACTTTTTTCGGATGAAAGCAACTTTTGCATGTCATTCAGATATCAAGGTGCCAGAGTCTGGAGGAAGACTGGGGAGAGGGAAATGCCAAAATGCCTGAAGTCCAGTGTCAAGTACTCACAGTCAGTGATGGTCTGGGGTGCCATGTCAGCTGCTGGTGTTGGTCCACTGTGTTTTATCAAGGGCAGGGTCAATGCAGCTAGCTATCAGGAGATTTTGGAGCACTTCATGCTTCCATCTGCTGAAAAGCTTTATGGAGATGAAGATTTCATTTTTCAGCACGACCTGGCACCTGCTCACAGTGCCAAAACCACTGGTAAATGGTTTACTGACCATGGTATTACTGTGCTCAATTGGCCTGCCAACTCTCCTGACCTGAACCCCATAGAGAATCTGTGGGATAATGTGAAGAGAAAGTTGAGAGACGCAAGACCCAACACTCTGGATAAGCTTAAGGCCGCTATCGAAGCATCCTGGGCCTCCATAACACCTGAGCAGTGCCACAGGCTGATTGCCTCCATGCCACGCCGCATTGAAGCAGTAATTTCTTCAAAAGGATTCCCGACCAAGTATTGAGTGCATAACTGTAGAAACTGGATAGACCAGCACCCAAATGGGGACAGACAGACGTGTGCTAAAGTGGATAGACCCAGTAGCCCTCAGTGGGTCATGCAAAGTCCAACATGAAGAGTCCACAGCACCACGTGAGTAATATATAGCTCTTTTATTATTTAAAAAGGCAAAGAGATAGCCATAACAGCGACAGACGCTGTTTCGGACAAGATCATTCCTCAAGCTGTATCAGGCTCTCTCTGAAATACAACACAATTGCTACTCTTATATATACTAGTCATCAATACAAAATAACCAATCAGGATGCAGAGAGGACATGGAGGACCTGATGGGGAACTGCAAGATAGCCAGAAGTCTGGTGCAAAAGTTGAGGATGCAAGGACTGGGGACGAGTTTGTGGGCATGGATAGGGAACTGGCTAATGGACCGAAAACAAAGAGTTGTGGTCAATGGATCGTACTCAAAATGGGAGACTGTTAGCAGTGGGGTCCCACAGGGGTCTGTACTGGGTCCAGTCCTCTTCAATTTATTTATTAATGACCTAGTAGATGCAGTAGTGAGCAATGTTGCTATTTTTGCAGATGATACAAAATTGTGCAGAATCATCAACTCTCAGGAAGATAGTGTCATATTGCAACAGGATCTGGATAGGATGGCTATATGGGCACATACATGGCAGATGAAATTCAATGTTGACAAATGTAAAGTCATGCATTTTGGTTGTACTAATGGTCTAGCACCATACAAAATAAATGGGATACAGTTGGGGACATCAAACTTGGAGAAGGACTTAGGAGTACTCATCGACAACAAGTTAAATAATCGTACTCAATGCCAAGCCGCTGCAGCTAAAGCTAACAAAATTTTGGGATGCATTAAAAGGGAAATAAAAACTCGAGATGCTAGCATAATATTGCCCCTGTTTAACTCTCTAGTAAGGCCACATCTGGAATATGGAATTCAGTTCTGGGCACCACATTACAAAAAAGATATTGCAGTTTTAGAGCAGGTGCAGAGACGAGCACAAAATTGATACGTGGGATGGAAGATCTCGCTTACCAAGAAAGGTTAGATAAACTAGGTTTATTTAGTCTAGAGAAAAGACGCCTTAGAGGAGATCTAATTAACATGTATAAATACATCAGAGGGCAATATAATAGCTTGGCGGATGAGCTTTTTGTCCCTAGGCCTTCTCAAAGGACTAGAGGACATGATCTGCGCATGGAGGAAAAACGTTTTAGCCATTTATTTAGGAAAGGGTTCTTTACAGTAAGAGTGATTAAGATGTGGAATGCATTGCCACAGGAAGTCGTTATGGCAAACTCTATACCTGCATTTAAAGGGGGCTTAGATGCTTTCCTTGCGTTGAAAGACATCCATGGCTACAATTACTAGGTTATGCCTAATGATGTTGATCCAGGGAATTTATCTGATTGCCATCTGGAGTCGGGAAGGAATTTTTCCCTTTTGGGGCTAATTGGACCATGCCTTGTAAGGGTTTTTTCGCCTTCCTCTGGATTAACAGGGATATGTGAGGGAGCAGGTTGGAGTTGTACTTTGTACTGGTTGAACTCGATGGACGTATGTCTTTTTTCAACCAAAATAACTATGTAACTATGTAACACCCACTGTGACACAAGACCAATCACACTCTGTCCTAGGAATTTAAAATGTTTCTTATCTCCTCCTTCTAACTGACAAAATACAGAGGACCTGAAGAGGAACTGCAGTTCACTCCCCGTGTGTCATGCCAAAAATCTTCCTGAAATGTCATGTTGACCTCATGACGTACGCATGAACACACACGTAAACGTAAGTGCTACTTGCCCTAAAAGGAAAAGAGATTGTGGATCACAATGTATCACCAGCATGTTGTCCCCTAACCCCCACCCATGACCAAACCAATCCAAGTATCAAACACAACAGAGCTAAATGCAAAAAGAGAGATCATAGTCCCTGTTCAATCCACTATTACCCAATGCGCCCAGGCAGTTAATCCAAAAAGCTTCCCTCCTGAGGATCTCCTTTGCTCTATCACCCCTGAAATCACTGAGAACCCGATGTATGACTTGGACCCTTAATTGCGAGACCGTATGGCGGCACATAGTAAAATACTGAGAAACAGCTTGTTCCATGTTACGTGTCCTAATAGCATATTTGTGAGAAGAGATACGTTTGCGCAACTGCTGTGTGGTTTCACCCACATATACCAACCCACAAGGGCATCTAAGTAAGTATACAACGTACAAGGAATCACAGGTGTAGAGGCCCCGTATAGAGAACCTCTCACACCTGGATGGATGCGCGAACGTATCCCCCCTCACAATATGGCGGCATAAATGGCAGCCCAAACATAGAAAAGTGCCCCGTCTGGAAGTCACCGCAGGGTTAACAGACTTAGATTTAATTTTATCTCTCGCTGTAAGGGCCTGCTTGAACGAAAATAGGGGCGGATAATGGAACTCCTCAATATGAGGAAAAGATTCTTTCAAGAGGCCCCAATGTTTTCTCACAATAGACCCCAGCTGATTGCTGCAGGTATTGTAATGGGAAACAAAGGGGAGTCTTGGCCCGGAAACACGTTTCCTACGTGAAGGCAATTGCTCCAGGGTATATTCCGGATAACCTCTACGCCTGAACTTCTCCCTCATTTCTACAATGCGGGTCTCTCTGATTGCAGGGTCTGAGACAATCCTTCTCACTCTACCCAACTGGCCACCCGGAATATGTTCACGGGTAGAAATAGGATGAAAGCTGGTAATTTCCAGTAAGGAATTTCGGTCAGTTGGTTTGACAAATAAGTCAGTTTGGAATGTCATTCCAGATCGGATTACCACAGTGTCCAAGAAGGCAACATGGTCAGGGTGCACATGAGCCGTCAACTGAATACTCTAACAACTCTCATGAAGATCAGTAACGAAGACCGCCAGGGCCTCCTGGAACCCCCGCCATATGCAAAAAATATCATCGATATATCGTAGCCAGCATACAACATGGTACAATAATACTCATGTATATAAACAAATGCCTCCTCATAGAGGCCCATATAAAGATTTGCGTAGGAGGGGGCCACATTTGACTCCATGGCAGTCCCCCTGCACTGCTATATATTACTGACGTGGTGCTGTGGACTCGTCGTGTTGAGTGCATAACTAAACATAATTATTTAAAGGTTGACTTTTTTTGTTTTAAAAACACTTTTCTTTTATTGGTCGGATGGAATATGCTAATTTTTTGAGATAGGAATTTGCGGTTTTCATGAGCTGTATGCCAAAATCATCAATATTAAACCAATAAAAGGCTTGAACTACTTCAGTTGTGTGTAATTAATCTAAAATATATGAAAGTCTAATGTTTATCAGTACATTACAGAAAATAATGAACTTTATCACAATATGCAAATTTTTCGCTAAGGACCTGTATATACAGTATATAAAACCCCTGTGTCCGTGCGCTGTCCCTGTGTAGCGTTGTCCGTGCTGAATCGTTGTGTGCACTGCGCAGCACGGACAATGCTACACAGGGATAGCCTGGGACCAGGGAGCCGAGCGGGCGGCATCAGCAAGCGGCCGGGCGTGCGGCGGGTCAGCAGGCGTCTGGCGGGTCAGCGGGCGGCGTGCACGTGCGGCGGGTGCGCGCATGCGCGGTGACACTGCGGAGGGGAGGTGGGAGAGGGGAGGTGGGAGGGGAGTGGAGGAGAGGGGATGTGGGAGGAGAGGGGAGGTGGGAGGAGAGGGGAGGTGGGAGGGGAGGAGAGGGGAGGTGGGAGGGGAGTGGAGGAGAGGGGATGGGGATTCGACACAGACCTAGAGCCCATTTTTAAATGGGCTTAGGTCACCTAGTACAGTATATACACATACATATACATACATAGTCTTACTCTATCTTTGGGGTGGGTGGGTGTGCGCGTGGCGGGTGCGCATGTGCATACTAACCTGTTCCCTGAAGGCCTATTTCTGGTGGTGCGGTGGGCACAATGCATCGCTGCCACCAGTTTGTAGTGTGAAACCGGCCTGAGGCTTTCTCCTCCCGAGGTAAGTACTCCATAGGGGTTGTTTTTTTTGTTACTGATGTACTTTAACTCTACCATCCAAGTTCTTTCACATAGGATGTAGAATCGTATCAACCGAGTAGCAACTCACCTGACTTCTGTGTTGTGATGTTGCTGCTCCATATAAGGTGTGACGTCTCATCACTGTGCAGTGTGGTGGTGATCCTGTACAATGCTAGAGGCTGTAGGCTGGAGAATGTCACATTTCTTCCATCAGATGAACTGTTACATGACGGAGGAGATGTTGTCTCATCACAGCAGGTGGTGGTAAATCCCCAGCCAGGAGGACAATCAGGAGAACATGAGGTCCAGAAGCTGATGCTGGTGGAGGTGGCTGCTACATCCGTCACTGTCACACCTGACAAAGACAACAGTAAAAAAAAATAAAAAAATTACAAAATTGGTACCATATAATGCAACCGTCATCTCACTGACCAGAAGTTAATTTTTTTTCTTCTGTTACTCTTCATCAGTGGTTCTCAAACTTTTCCTGGCGATCGGACTCCATTTTATTAAATAACCCCTGGGCACACTGGAGATGAAGGTGGTGAATTCACCACCTGCCAGCTGCTTCCTTGCACCACTTTACTGAGTAACATCTAACATCATATTTTTCTGAAGGCTGGTAGCCCCACTGCATACGTGGGGTTACAAATGATGTCATTTTGGCTGTATCACACTGCAGTTAAAAGGAAGTCATGGCTGGCAGATGGCAGGATCTATATGGGCAGCCCTTTAAGCAGGCATTCATTCTCTTTTATGTTTCAATAATTTTTATTAATTTTGGTATTAACAAAAGCAAGATCAACAGTCATAGTATTGTAACAAATATTACAGTGCTGTATCAACTTAGAAACAGTATAAGAACAATGCATATTGTATCCAAACTTAACATGAGTCTATAAACCTTGGAGGTTTGAAAGCCGTGTAAGAGATGATTGTCCTAGGCCAGAGGAATGAAAATCATATAATGACATCCCTATAGGAAGTTAGTAAAATGCTCAGCCTGGTGGGAGCTTAGTAACACAGTTAGGGGAGATAGACACTGCCCATTAATTCTCTTTTAAAATAAAACCTCCCATCCTTTAGGTAGGCAGCATACCCTTTAGCAAGTAGTGACTGTAATAGACCGCACGGGCCGGTCTTTGATCGGGTCAATCGCTCAGAGTCAGAAACTCTGTCTCGCCGTCGCTTTGCGCATTGATGCCCAAATGTGGATTCACAATCTATGAGCCGACTAGCCGAGAGGAGCGTCCTGACTCCAAAGGATTCACCACACATGTACAATTCAAATACTTGCCACCACATGTGAGTCAGCACACGACTGTAAATATATTAGCACACTGCGAACACTGTAAGGTAACCCTTAGCTGTATGCAGGGATTGGTGCCAGATCTGTCTATCTGTGCCCGATTCAAGCATACGGGTTATAAATACAGGATACTCTAGAACACAAGGTAACATTTCGGAGGAGTACATACGATTGTGTATGTTCAGGAACAGGTCATAACCGTAAAACGATTTTTAAATGTTTTAATAACAAAAATGCATTACACACATTTACATACACTAATTAACATATGCACACAAAGCTTAAAATAAAAGGGAATAATTGTGAAAAGGTTTACTTAGCCGAAATGCAGTCTGTGTGGGGATATTTCCTTCTGGGACTAGAAATGCAAAGTCCTTAGTTTCCGAATCATAGGCCTTTAGGTATATTTTGTAATCCAAGCAGATGTTACAGTTCCAAGATGGCCGCTAACCACCACATGGTGCTCTGGTTAGCAGCAACAGGCTCTCGTGAAGATGGGATTTGGAGGACTGAAGTCCGCCTGCTGGCAATTTGCATTTGATGAAGCTGGTTTGGGGGCGTGGCAACACCTGCCCCCTCTGAATTACCCACCAATGACAGTCCACCTCCTCCTATGAGGATTTTGATCTTAAATTGTAAAACACTGTAACTCATAAACTATACAGGTCATATTTAGGTGGATAGCGGATTCATAATTTTCAGAAAATAGCGATTAATATGACATCTTGCATGATTGCGTTAGGCTGCCCTGTCCTCGAGAAGGGTCGCACACGAATAACCGGATGGGTTATGGTTATGAATTTTATATCAGCACATTGGCCAGATTTTAACAAGTAAGACTATATTAATTAAATAGCTGTGCTATACACGGTTTTCATTTAACAGACCGAAATAATAAACTACATGCATTTAAATCTGTTCCTAATCGGAACTGCTTTGGCTGGACTCCAGCTGGGAAAGCTGCCTTAGCCTTTCCTGTGCTGAAAGGAACTTTTGGTGCTCAATTAGCATCTGAGTGTGACCAGCTAGAACAACCTTTGACATATTATACCAGGCTAGGTTTTCACACGTCTGTGTTACTGGCCAGGAAAGGGACTCTAATTCAGTGTGAGTGATGGGTTTGCTTTCACTCAGAAGAGAAGGAAAAGACATCTGTTGTGCGTTTAAACAGAAAGTGACATTCTGCTCTGCTTTGCGGAATGATACCGAATCGATAATCGTCTCAACTTCTGTATCATTCATGACACCTCCCCCACCAGGCCGGCACAAAGAGCAGGATAGCACAACCTGATCAGTTAGCAACAGCAGGCTCTTGTGAAGATGGGATTTGGAGGACTGAAGTCCGCCTGCTGGCAATGTGCTTTTGATGCAGCTGGTTTGGGGGTGTGGCAATGCCTGCCCCCTCTGAATTACCCACCAATGACAGTCCACTTCCTCCTAGGAGGATTTTGAGCTTAAATTGTAACTTATAAACTATACAATTCATATTTAGGTGGATAGCGGATTGATAATTGTCAGAAAATACCGATTAATACATCTTGCATGAGTGCGTTAGGCTGTCCTGTCCCCAAGAAGGGTCGTACACCAATAACCGGACGGGTTATGGTTATGAATTTTATATCAGCACATTGGGCAGATTTTAAGACTATATTAATTTTATAGCTGTGCTATACACGATTTTCATTTAACAGACCGAAATCATAAACTACATGCATTTAAATCTGTTCCTAATTGGAGCCGCTTCGGCTGGACTCCTGCTGGGAAAGCTGCCTTAGCTTTTCCTGTGATGAAAGGAACTTTTGGGTCTCAATTAGCATCTGAGTGTGACCAGCTAGAACAAACTTTGACATATTATACCAGGCTAGGGTTTCACTCATCTGTGTTACTGGCCAGGAAAGGGACTCTAATTCAGAGTGGGTGATGGGTTTGCTTTTACTCAGAAGAGAAGGAAAAGACATCTGTTGTACATTTAAACAGAAAGTGACATTCTGCTCTGCTTTGCGGAACGATACCAAATCGCTAATCGTCTCAACTTCCATATCATTCATGACACTGACCACCTTAAAGGAATACTGTAGAGGGGTCGGGGGAAAATGAGTTGAACTTACCCGGGGCTTCTAAAGGTCCCCCGCAGGCATCTTGAGCTTGCGCAGCCACTCACCGATGCTCCGGCCCCGCATCCGGTTCACTTCTGGAATTTCCAACTTTAAAGTCTGAAAACCATTGCACCTGCGTTGCCGTGTCCTCATCCCCGCTGATGTCACCAGAAGCGTACTGCGCAGGCGCAGACTATACTGGGCCTGCGCAATACACTCCTAGTGATGTCAGCAGGAGGGAGGACACAGCCGTGCAGAGCATCGGTGAGTGGCTTCGCGGGCACAGGATGTCTGCGGGGGATCTGCCAGGGACCATTAGAAGCAACTCATTTCCCCCCGACCCCTTACAGTAGTCCTTTAACCAGTTGAGGACCACAGGCTTACACCTCCCTAGTGACCAGGCTATTTTTTTTACAATTCAGGCCACTGCAGCTTTAACAACTCACTGCAGGGCCATACAACTGAGCACAAAATGAATCTTGTCCTCTTTTCTTGCTGGTGGCATCTGATTGCTGCAACGTTTTTTTTTCTTTTTAATGTATTTGTCTTTTTTAAATAAAAATCACTATTTTAATTAAATTTATGATTTAGGACGGCAAAGGGGGGAGGGAGTGAAAGGGAGGGAAAAGCCTCTTTTTTTAATAAAAAAAAAAAAAAAAAAGATTGCAGCAGCGATCAGAGACCTCCCAAAGAGTGTCCTATTAAGGACAAGAAAAGAAAGTTAAATTCAATTGTGTGCTTAGCTGTAGGTCTGTGCAACATGCTGACAAAGCTGCAGTGGCCTGTATTGTGAAAAATGGCCTGGTCACTGTGGGGGTTTAAGTCTGTGGTCCTGACATGGTTAAGCTAAGGCTGCTTGTCCATCGCTGTCTCCCCGGGTCACTCCTGTCACCCGCAATTGTCCCAGAATGCAAACAAAATTGGAGACAGCACACAAATGGCTCAACAATCAAACTGTATTGGGAGCACACAGAGGTACACACGACATGTTTCGGGCATTGCCCTTCCTCATGCAACACCCAAAGCATGTGGTGTGTACCTCTGTGTGCTCCCAATACAGTTTGATTGCTGAGCCATTGTTGTCTATAATTGTGTTTGCTTGCAGTGTATGCAGGAGTGGTGTCCCTGCTGGATTCTGGCACCGGCGGTCTAACCTATATTGTATAGGTCAGGTGGAAATAGTGTGATTTCATTCTGTGTATAATTGTCCATGAAAGACTAGCCGAGTTGTGCTCTGTCACGTCTGCGCTCCCCCGCTGCACTCCTGTCCCTAGGAACGATTTACGCTTGTGCATTACAGACGATCAAATAACACATTTCCTGGTTGTGAGGCGTCTCTTAAAATGCTCTTCATATTCCTGAAACAGCAAGTAGTAATGCTCGTAATCAGCTAATTACGATTATGCAAATTTTCATGTACATTTTATCAATTATGCCTATACGTAATTATGATTTGTACATTTAATAGATTTTGCATAGTCATTTGTAATTTCCCGTAAAATTTCATGTAATTTTTGCGTAATGTCATGCCAACTTTAGCAGTGAATAGCAAAGCACCCATACATGCTATTGACACCAATATTGCTACACATGTTACGGATAGTTTTCCAAAAAGACCTCGTAGTTTTTGAGAAAATCGATTTTAAAAATGTAGAGAAAAAATGGTTTATAAACTAATAAAAATTACAGTTTAAATACCATTTTTTAAAATAGATTTTCTCAAAAATTACAAGGTGGTTTTGAAAAATTATTATTTTTTGGCTTGTACCCACTATTTTCCGTAACATATGTAGCGATTTTGGTAGCAATACCATGTATGGGGGCTTTGCTTTTAACAACTAAAGTCGGCACAAAATTATGCGAAATTATGAAATACTACTATTGAATACAAAATTTATTACGATTTTCTCTGAAATTTTGCAAAACTATTACGATGCGTAATTGCGAATTCTATGCAAAATTTTGGCCCACCACTGACAACAAGAACTATATAACTCTAATTGAAGAAGAGGACAGCCAACTATTCTCTGGGCAACCTTGATAACCCTATAAAGCTGCTTTTTCTGACTATGTACTCTGTAAAGTGCTGCAGAAGATGTCAGTGCTGTATTAATACATAATAATAATATGGTAGGACATTAGACTATGACTATGGTAGAATTAGATTGTGAGCTCCTCTGAGGACAGTCTGTGACATGACTCTGTACTCTGTAAAGTGCTGCAGAAGATGTCAGTGCTGTATAAATACATAATAATAATATGGTAGGACATTAGACTATGACTATGGTAGAATTAGATTGTGAGCTCCTCTGAGGACAGTCTGTGACATGACTATGTACTCTGTAAAGTGCTGCAGAAGATGTCAGTGCTGTATAAATACATAATAATAATATGGTAGGACATTAGGCTATGACTATGGTAGGATTAGATTGTGAGCTCCTCTGAGGACAGTCAGTGACATGACTATGTACTCTGTAATGTGCTGCAGAAGATGTCAGCGCTATATAAATACATAATAATAATAATATGGTAGGACATTACACTATGACTATGGCAGGATTAGAGTGTGAGCTCCTCTGAGGACAGTCAGTGACATGACTATGTACTCTGTAATGTGCTGCAGGAGATGTCAGTGCTATATAAATACATGATAATAATATGGTAGGACATTAGACTATGACTATGGTAGGATTAGAGTGTGAGCTCCTCTGAGGACAGTCAGTGACATGACTATGCACTCTGTAATGTGCTGCAGAAGATGTCAGTGCTATATAAATCAATAATAATAATATGGTAGGACATTAGACTAGGACTATGGTAGGATTAGAGTGTGAGCTCCTCTGCAGACAGTCAGTGACATGACTATGTACTTTGTACAGTGCTGCAGGAGATGTCAGGGCTATATAAATACCTAATAATAATATGGTAGGACATTACACTATGACTATGGTAGGATTAGAGTGTGAGCTCCTCTGAGGACAGTCAGTGACATGACTATGTACACTGTACAGTGCTGCAGAAGATGTCAGTGCTGTATAAATACATAATAATAATATGGTAGGGCATTAGACTATGATTATGTTAGGATTAGATTGTGAGCTCCTCTGAGGACAGTCAGTGACATGACTATGTACTCTGTAATGTGCTGCAGAAGATGTCAGTGCTATATAAATACATAATAATAATATGGCAGGACATTACACTATGACTATGGTAGGATTAGATTGTGAGCTGCTCTGAGGACGGTCATTGACATGACTATTATGCAGGAGAACAGAGGCGCCAAAAGGATAAAAGGAAGCTAAATGAGCTTAAAAACCAAATTCTTGGTAAATAGAGGAGGTAGTGGTGGACTTACCTCCTGTAAGTAGACACACGACGACTGTCGTAAAGACAGTCAATATATTTTATTTATGAAGTCCAAATATGCAACGCGTTTCGCAGGTTTGATCCCGCTTCATCAGGCAATAACAACGGAGCAATAGCATATGTGGTCAGTAGAAGAGCCAGGCACCTCAGAGTCTTTACTACAGTCGTTGTGTGTCTACTTGGTGGGGGTAAGTCCACCACTACCTCCTCTATTTACCAAGAATTTGGTTTTTAAGCTCATTTAGGTTCCTTTTATCCTTTTGGCGCCTCTGTTCTCCTGCATAATATTGAGCTCACCTTTGGTGGAGGGTTGAACCCCCTTTTTCTCATCTACAGAGAGCGACTTCTTATTCCTGAGTGGGGTAAGGAAAATCTCCCCACCTGCCTTTACAGTGGTTGCCTAATGGTAACCCTGGTTTGTGAGTATTAATATTTACTCTATCTAGTAACCATTTACCAGTACATATTATACTATTGGGGCTCTTGGTGTTCCTTGTTTTTATTGACATGACTATGTACTCTGTAAAGTGCTGCAGAAGATGTCAGTGTTATATAAATACACAATAATGAACATAAAGATAGTGTTCACACACAGCACACTATGCTCACACTACTACAGCAATGCAAAACTAATTTATTGTACTCTCACAGAACAGTCAGATGTTCATCAAGAATCTTGTGAATTTGCCAGCTCATCCCTACTGGTGATTGCAGAAGAGGGTCAGAAGAGATAACATAGGAAATAAAAGTGTATTAGGCACTTCCTGTTCCCAATAGGCCAAACAATTTATTGGCAGGCAAGGGTATATGAGAAAGGCTGTTGATAGAGGAAAAACCTCCTACTCACCAATACATGAAGGAGAATTATCCCAGTTGTCTTTTCCTCCAGAAGTCACACATGTGATATTTGGATGTGACGGGCGATGTCCCTCCTCCTTACACAGAACTGTCACCACTTCCCCGGGATTATAGTAATCTCTATCCTGGGAGAATGTGTACGGCTCATCCTGGTCGGGCCTCTTACACCTCTCTGTAGGGACAACACACAGCTGGTGAGATGGTGATAGGAGGACACATAGCACAATCTATCCGCACAGTCACAGCTGCTCTGTGCAATGCTGACCAGCAATGACTGAGGGACACACTGTCTACATACAGTGGTGTGAAAAACTATTTGCCCCCTTCCTGATTTCTTATTCTTTTGCATGTTTGTCACACTTAAATGTTTCTGCTCATCAAAAACTGTCAACTATTAGTCAAAGATAACATAACTGAACACAAAATGCAGTTTTAAATGATGGTTTTTATTATTTAGTGAGAAAAAAACTCCATCTACATGGCCCTGTGTGAAAAAGAAATTGCCCCCTGAACCTAATAACTGGTTGTGCCACCCTTAGCAGCAATAACTGCAATCAAGTGCTTGCAATAACTTGCAACAAGTCTTTTACAGCGCTCTGGAGGAATTTTGGCCCACTCGTCTTTGCAGAATTGTTGTAATTCAGCTTTATTTGAGGGTTTTCTAGCATGAACCGCCTTTTTAAGGTCATGCCACAACATCTCAATAGGATTCAGGTCAGGATTTTGACTAGGCCACTCCAAAGTTATCATATTGTTTTTCTTCAGCCATTCAGAGGTGGATTTGCTGGTGTGTTTTGGGTCATTGTCCTGCTGCAGCACCCAAGATCGCTTCAGCTTGAGTTGACAAACAGATGGCTGGACATTCTCCTTCAGGATTTTTTGGTAGACAGTAGAATTCATGGTTCCATCTATCACAGCAAGCCTTCCAGGTCCTGAAGCAGCAAAACAACCCCAGACCATCACACTACCACCACCATATTTTACTGTTGGTATGATGTTCTTTTGCTGAAATGCTGTGTTACTTCTACGCCAGATGTAACGGGACACGCACCTTCCAAAAAGTTCAACTTTTGTCTCGTCGGTCCACAAGGTATTTTCCCAAAAGTCCTGGCAATCATTTAGATGTTTTTTAGCAAAATTGAGACAAGCCTTAATGTTCTTTTTGCTTAAAAGTGGTTTGCACCTTGGATATCTGCCATGCACGCCGTTTTTGCCCAGTCTCTTTCTTATGGTGGAGTCGTGAACACTGACCTTAATTGAGGCAAGTGAGGCCTGCAGTTCTTCAGATGTTGTCCTGGGGTCTTTCGTGGCCTCTCGGATGAGTTTTCTCTGTGCTCTTGGGGTAATTTTGGTCGGCCAGCCACTCCTGGGAAGGTTCATCACTGTTCCATTTTTTTGCCATTTGTGGATAATGGCTCTCACTGTGGTTCGCTGGAGTCCCAAAGCTTTAGAAATGGCTTTATAACCTTTACCAGACTGATAGATCTCAATTACAGTACCTTAGTTCTCATTTTTTCCTGAATTTCTTTGGATCTTGGCATGATGTCTAGCTTTTGAGGTGCTTTTGGTCTACTTCTCTGTGTCAGATAGCTCCTATTCAAGTGATTTCTTGATTGAAACAGGTGTGGCAGTAATCAGGCCTGGGGGTGACCACAGAAATTGAACTCAGGTGTGATAAACCACCGTTAAGTTATTTTTTAACAAGGGGGGCAATCACCTTTTCACACGGCCATGTAGATTTGGAGTTTTTTTTCTCACTAAATAATAAAAACCATCATTTAAAACTGCATTTTGTGTTCCATTATGTTATCTTTGACTAATAGTTAACGGTTTTTGATGAGCAGAAACATGTAAGTGTGACAAACATGCAAAAGAATAAGAAATCAGGAAGGGGGCAAATAGTTTTTCACACCACTGTATATTGTCTATTTTTTGTGGGCACAAATGCTATCTAATTATGGTGTGGGAGAAATGTTGATTAAGTATGTTGTTTGGGGGAGCATCTTCCTAATTATGTTTTTCGGGGTTCCTCTGGAGATATATTGCATAGTAATATTGTTGGGAGTTAGGATATCTAATTATTTGATTTAGGATGTAATTTGGGGGTTTCTTTTTGATTTTAAAAAGAAGGGACTTTGTCCAAACTCTTTTGGGGAGGAGGTGCCATAAGGATTTTTTGTTACAGCTCTGCTTTGTAGTTTCACATACGCAAAAATCAAGGGAAACAGGGGGTTTGGAGGGCATGTGCGCAAGGACCACCAAAAGAGGTTTAAATATAAATATACAAAAAAATCTTTATTAATTATTAGTTCAAGAACCATATGTTAAAAATTAAGCACCAACACATGCAGCCCACACTCCACTACACCCATGCCCACATTCAACCACTCCTAACTCATGGGCAGCACGGTGGCGTAGTGGTTAGCGCTCTCGCCTTGCAGCACTGGGTCCCCGGTTCGAATCCCAGCCAGGGCACCATCTGCAAGGAGTTTGTATGTTCTCCCTGTGTCTGCGTGGGTTTCCTCCGGGTACTCCGGTTTCCTCCCACATCCCAAAAAACATACAGATAAGTTAATTGGCTCATCCCTAAATTGGCCCTAGACTACAGTACTTACACTACATAATACAAAACATAGACATATGATAATAGTAGGGATTAGATTGTGAGCTCCTTTGAGGCACAGTTAGTGACAAGACAATATATATATACTGTACAGCGCTGCGTAATATGTCGGCGCTATATAAATGCTAAATAATAATAATAATAATAATAACTCAGATCACCTACAGTGATTAGGGTTCCCATTTTTCAGGGACAGATCTGTAAGAAAGTTTGTAAGTAGCCAGCAATGAGTAGCAATGTTAATTCAGCTCCAAATGCAAAAAAAAAGCAAATATTAGCAGATAAGCCAGTAAGTTGTAGCAAGTAGGAGTGTTGGAGAAAGCAAGATAGCTGGTTAGCCCCAGAAAGTCTCCAGCAAAATAACAACAAGAGGCAGAAACATACTATACCAGTTCCTGGTGTGGTGTAGTGAAAGTTGCAGAAGAAATCATGTGATTCAGGTTACTCAACCCAAAGCCAGAGCTCACGGCTAGGGGAGCGACCATATAGTGCCAGTGAGGTCCACTTCACACACAGTGTTGCCAGAGAGTCACATTCCAGGGTCTGGAACGTCCATAATCAATGCCAAAATCTCCTACAACTGCCAGCATACAAGCTAGAGTCACCTCCAATCCAGAAATGTGGGAGCTGTGTCAGTCCGTATGGATACTCCCAGCCATGAGTGTTCAGTGGAGTCCGTGAGAGGGCAAAGATGCAGACCCCGGAGGGAGCGGGTACCACAGCACGTGTCTGCGTCAGATGCATGCCAGTAGCTTCACATACAATGTTTGTCATTCCTACAAATTCTCATTATAATGTACACTTTTTGCCATGACACTCAATTAGCCCTTAGCTGGGGGCTGGAGGTTCCCCTAAACCTACAAAAGCATGCAAATCCATTGACTGCTCCCACTAATAACATTTATATGACTCAGAGCTTTAGGAACTTCTTTTTGATCCATCCATGCAAGCCTTAGTGCTGCTCCTGGTGGTCACCTATGGAATACTCGCCTCCATCATCCAGTATTGCCACAATTTCACAAGCAGCCATGATTTCTTCAACACTAAACCCTAATAATGTACAGCTGGGAGTCTTGTGCAGTTTTTCCTCCATCCATTCCTGGAGTCACCTCCATAAAAGAAAAAGCTTTTGACGCTGTTCCCCACAATAGCCAGATGCAGAAGCACAGATATTAGGAGAAAATGTGTGTATGTGGATATATAACTGGTTAAGGTATAGAAGGCAAAGAGTGGTGGTAAATGGAACATACCAAAAATAGGAAACTTAGCAGTGGGGTACCACAAGGGCCAATTCTTAGTCCAATTTTTTTTTAAAGTTTATTAATTAATGATTAAGTAAATGGAATACAGAATAATGTAGCCATATTTGCAGATGATACAAAATTATGCAGAATTATCAAAACTAAGATGGATAGTGACATTACAACAGGACCTTAACAACGTGGCCGTATGGGCAGGCATGTGACGGATGAAATTTGAATTTGATAAATGTAAAGTTGTGCACCTTGGACTTGCCAATGGTAGATCATCATATACAATAAATGGCATACAGCTGGGAACATCAGACTTGGAGAAGGACTTAGGAATACTGGTTGATAACAAGTTAGGTAATCACATACAATGCCAAGCAGTGAAAGCATATACAATTCTGAGATCCATAAAATGGGAAATAAAATCCCAAGATGCTAGTACTGTATACTAGTCCCTCTATATAAATCACTTGTGAGGCCACATCTGGCGTATAGAATAAGGTTTTGGGCTCCACATTATAGAAAGGACAGTGACCTTCTAGTACAGGTACAAAGATGGGCCACTAAATGAATCAGAGGGATGGAAGATCTCACTTACCAAGAAAGGTTGGACAAACTGGCCCTTTTGTTGCTTGGAAAAAAAGGTGACCTGATTAACATGTATAAATACATCAGAGGGCAATACAAAGCTTGGCCGATGAGCTTTTTGTCCCTAGGGTTGTACAACGGACAAGGGGAAATGATCTCCATATGGAGGAAACAAGTTTTTGCCATCTATTTAGAAAGGGGTCCTTCACAGTGAGAGTGGTTAAAATCTGGAATATCTTAACTCAGGAAGTTTTGTTAGAAGTTTGATTTGCAGTTAAAGAGGGTTTGGATGCTTTCGCATTAAAGGGCTTCCATGGCTATAATTTTTAGGTAATTCCTGGGAAAGTTGATCCAGGGATTTATCTGACTGGCATCTGAAGTTGGGAAGGATTTTTTCTCTTTTAAAGAGAATCTGTACTCTAAAATTCTTACAATAAAAAGCATACCATTCTATTCATTATGTTCTCCTGGGCACCTCTTTGCTGTTTCTGACACTCCATGCTGCAATCCTGGCTCGTAATTGCCATTTTTAGGCAGTGTTTACAAACAAAAGGCATGGCTTCTAACGAGTGCGATAGGCTTGAGAGTAGTCAGTCTCTGACTCATACAGAGCTTGGAGAGGGTGTGTATAGCTTCAAGCAGCACAGCACATTCCACACATTCCAGCCTCAGCCGACAGAAGATAGAAGATTAGATCATATAACAGAGATAACACAGCCACTGTGCAACTAAAAAATGTTGCAGTAACACAGACCACATTAGAACAGGTATAGGAACTTATAGGATAGAAGAAATAAGGCTGAACATGTTGTTACAGGGTCTCTTTAAGGCTAATTGGCCCAGGCCTTGTAGGGTTTTTTGCCTTCCCCTTGATCAACTGGGATATGATTGGCATGCACCTCATTTGCTCATCGCTGACCACAAATTATGGTTAAGGGCCATGTTTAGACAAGACAAGTAACACTTAGCATTTTTCTCCTTTCGGATTTAAAGCGCCAGAGCTGCAGCCCCTAGGGCGGTGTTTGGGAGTCTTGCCTAAGGTTTCCTACTGAATGGCTGGCTTACTGAACAGGAAGCAATGAGATTTGAACCCAGGCCTCCTGTTTCAGAGGCAGAGCCCTAACTATCCAGCCACTATGTGGGGTGAGATAATACGGTTTCATGCTGGGCTATTTAGTGAGGAACTGGAGGAAGCACTACCGGCTACATTGTGTTCTGACCATTCCCATGATCTCCCTGCAAGGAAACCTGACCTGATACTTCCTGCAGGGGGATAATCAGAGCTACTACTGAGAGTGCACAGCACAGTGACCTCGTTGTCTATCCTTCCCTCCATCTTCTCAGTCCACTATTTATGATTTTACATTTTGTTGTGGGATATCAGTATAAATATCTGACCACTGCAGCAGAGGGTGGAAGGGGGGGGGGGGGGGGGGTTATGATAGAAAAAAGTGTTAGGCACCTCCTCTTCCCAATAATGCGAAAAGCTATTGGCCGACAATGGTATATGCTACTACTAAATGGAATGATAAGGCTTGTTGATATGAGAAACACCTTCTACTCACCAATACATGAAGGAGAGTATTCCCAATCATCTCTTCCACTATAAGCCACACATTTCACCTTCTGATGTGAGGGGCGATATCCCTCCTCCTTACACATAACTGTCACCTCTTCCCCGGGATTATAGTAATCTCTATCCTGGGAGAATGTGTACGGCTTATCCTGGTCCGGCCTCTTACACCTCTCTGTAGGGACAACACACAGCTGGTGAGATGATGATAGGAGGACACACGGCACAATCTATCCTCACAGCTGTTCTGTGCAATGCTGAGGGACACACTGCCTACTTATGTTTTATGGGACTGGCTGACTAATTATGTCATAGTGGACACAATGGGCTTGATTCACAAAAGGGTGCTAACTCACGCAACCTAAAAGCCCCCTAAAGCTCTTTAAGACGCGCAAAGTTTTGCGCGCAAAGAAGTTTAGCACTGCGCGGTGCGCGTGAAATGTCGCACCGAGAGTGACTTTGACGTCGCACCTGGTGCCCCTAAAACGTTGCACCGGATCTGCCCGAAACGGCTCACCTTGTGCCGTTTTGGGCGCTCCCGGTGCGACGTTTTAGGGGCACCACGTGCGACGTTAAAGTAGCACCCGGTGCAATGTTTCGCGCGCACGCTAAACTTTGCACGCAATCAATAACATTTTTGGGCGTGCTAACTGCTTAGCACCCTAGTTACCACACCTAAAGCTGTGTTTTGTAAGTACATTATGTAATTACTGTATGTTTTGGTTGCACATTGATTCTTGGGGTTATAATGCTTTTTTTATGTTTTTTATGTTTTTACATCAGTTCTTAACCACTTCAGGACCACAGGTTTTTTCCCCTTAAAACTAAAACATTTTTCACATTTCAGCACTCCTCCCATTCATTCAAGGATAACTTTATTGTTGCTTATCACACTGAAATTATCTATATATTGTTTGTTTGTTTTTTTGCCACAGATCAGGCTTTCTTTGGGTGGTACTTTTTGCTAAGAAGTATTTTATTTTATATGCATTGAAAAGGGAATAACAAGGGAAAAAAAAATATTTCTCAGTTTTCAGCCATTATAGTTTTAAAATAAAATGTGCTTCAAAACATAAAACCCACATGTTTTATTTACCCATGTGTCCCGGTTACTGCAACGTATAAATTGTGTCCCTAGTACAATGTATGGCGTTTATATTTCATCTGGAAATAAAGATGTATTCTTTCCATTTAGCGATTTTTAATACTATATCACATATTACAAGACTTTATTTCCAAAATCAACAGTAATATACCCTCATGACATACATATAAAAAAATCGCTAAGGTAACTATGTAATTTTTTTTAATTATGTATTTTTTGTGTGTTTTATTTTGGTAACTGTGGGGCAGGGGTGGAAGAAGTTAAAAATAATAAAATACCAAATAATAATTTTTCTATGTAAAAGTGTATGATAGTGTATTTGGGTGTTTATAATTTTTGGGCACAAGGTAGTGCTACACTAAACTATCAATAGAAACACGGAAGCATCAGGTTTCTTTTTACCGAGAGCTTTCGTCTCGTTGCGTCACAGGCACTGTGATAAAGGTTGGTAACAGCTGACTCTCATACCCCGATCACAGAAGGAGGGGATTCCAAACGTGAAGCGAACGGAAATGGCGTGGGAATCGAGAATGCGTTAGTAAGTAAACGATACTCATATCTATGCCACTGATTCACAAGTGAAGTATACAGTGGCGTAGATATACATAGGACATGCTACTTAAAGAGAACCCGAGGTGGGATTTAATTATGCTAGTGGGGCACAGAGGCTGGTTGTGCACACTAACACCAGCCTCTGTTGCCCCATGCTGTGCCTCCAGGACCCCCCTGTGCGCCGCTATACCCCCGCAGTGCTGGTGACACACAGCGTGTCGCCAGCTCAATTTTTACCTATGCGCCGTCTGTCAGTGCCGCTCCCCCGCCTCCTCCGTATCAGCGCTACCCGCCCGCGTCACTTCCCTCCAATCAGCAGGAGGGAAGGGACACGGGCGGGTAGCGCCGATACGGAGGAGGCGGGGGAGCAGCACTGACAGACAGCGCATAGGTAAACATTGAGCTGGCGACACGCTGTGTGTCGCCAGCACTGCGGGGGTATAGCGGCGCGTAGGGGGGTCCTGGAGGCACAGCATGGGGCAACAGAGGCTGGTGTTAGTGTGCACAACCAGCATCTGTGCCCCACTAGCATAATTAAATCCCACCTCGGGTTCTCTTTAAAAACAAACCTGTACGTTTTTCTAAGGTAATAGTTAGATACTTACCTAATCCAGACTTCCCCTGTCTTCCTCCACCTCACTGCACCAGTGTTGTGTCCACATGAAGCTCACGGGCATACTCCTCAAATGAACCTGTGCAATAGCACAGACCCCCTCAGGCTTCAGCGGAAAACCCAAGCCTGAGCAGGTCCATGCTACTGCACAGGCATGAGCCATCAACAAGGGCTTGTCAACAGTTTTCATGAGTACAGCACTGCAACTGCCCAGAGAAGGAGGACAGGAGAAGCCTCTGGATTATGTTGCTTTATTATGTTGTTTGGGGGTTATGCTGGATTCTTTTTTTTTTTTTTTGTTGATATGTTAATAATTATGCTGTTTCAGGTAACATACCCCCTAATGAAGTTGTTTGGGCATATGTTGCCTTATGCTATTTTGGAGATACAGTATCTCACAAACGTGAGTACATCACTCATATTTTTGTAGATATTTTATTATATCTTTTCATGGGACAACACTGAAGATTCAACACTGTGATACAATGTAAAGTAGCCAGTGTACAACTTGTTAAACAGTGTGCATTTGCTGTCCCATTAAAATAACTCAACGCACAGCCCTCAATATCTGAACTGCTGGCAACAACAATTGCCCAATTAGAAATCCCCCCTCCCCCCCACACACACATGTCTGGGGTCATGTTACTCTTTAGTGTTACAAGGTATCAGGTGTGAATGAGGATTGGGTGTGTTAAATTTGGTGTTATGGCTCTCACACTCTCTCATACTGGTCACTAGAAGCTCAGCATGGCTCCTCATGGCAGAGAACTCTCTGAGGATCTCATGGAAGAATTCTGCCCAATCAGACATTTTCCCTCCCCTGGGTCATGTGACTGGTTAGTGTTACAAGTTCTCAGGTGTGACTGGGGAGCAGGAGGCGTGTTACATTTGGTGTTATCACTTTCACACTCTCTCATACTGGTCACTAGAAGCTCAGCATGGCTCCTCATGGCAGAGAACTCTCTGAGGATCTCATAGAAGAATTCTGCCCAATCAGACATTTTCCCTCCCCCGGGTCATGTGACTGGTTAGTGTTACAAGGTCTCAGGTGTGACTGGGGAGTAGGAGGTGTGTTACATTTGGTGTTATCACTTTCACACTCTCTCATACTGGTCACTGGAAGCTCAGCATGGCTCCTCATGGCAGAGAACTCTCTGAGGATCTCATAGAAGAATTCTGCCCAATCAGACATTTTCCCTCCCCCGGGTCATGTGACTGGTTAGTGTTACAAGGTCTCAGGTGTGACTGGGGAGTAGGAGGTGTGTTACATTTGGTGTTATTGCTCTCACACGCTCTCATACTGGTCACTGGAAGCTCAGCATGGCTCCTCATGGCAGAGAACTCTGAGGAGCTTATAGAGGAATTCTGCCCAATCAGACACTTTCCCTCCCCCGGGGTCATGTGACTGGATAGTGTTACAAGGCATCAGGTGTGACTGGGGAGCAGGAGGTGTGTTACATTTGGTGCTATAGCTCTCACACGCTCTCATACTGGTCACTGGAAGCTCAGCATGGCTCCTCATGGCAGAGACCTCTCTGAGGAGCTTATAGAAGAATTCTGCCTAATCAGACATTTTCCCTCCCCGGGGGTCATGTGACCTGTTAGTGTTACAAGGTCTCAGGTGTGACTGGGGAGCAGGAGGTGTGTTACATTTGGTGCTATAGCTCTCACACGCTCTCATACTGGTCACTGGAAGCTCAGCATGGCTCCTCATGGCAGAGACCTCTCTGAGGAGCTTATAGAAGAATTCTGCCTAATCAGACATTTTCCCTCCCCGGGGGTCATGTGACCTGTTAGTGTTACAAGGTCTCAGGTGTGACTGGGGAGCAGGAGGCGTGTTACATTTGGTGCTATAGCTCTCACACGCTCTCATACTGGTCACTGGAAGCTCATGTTTACCTATGCGCCGTTTCATGGCAGAGACCTCTCTGAGGAGCTTATAGAAGAATTCTGCCCAATCAGACACTTTCCCTCCCGTGGTCATGTGACTGGATAGTGTTACAAGGTCTCAGGTGTGACTGGGGAGCAGGAGGTGTGTTACATTTGGTGTTATCACTCTCACACACTCTCATACTGGTCACTGGAAGCTCAGCATGGCTCCTCATGGCAGAGACCTCTCTGAGGAGCTTATAGAAGAATTCTGCCCAATCAGACATTTTCCCTCCCTGGGGTCATGTGACTAGTTAGTAGGGATGGTCGGAATGCCAAATTCCGATTCCGCGGTAATTCCGCATTCCGTTATGTACCGATTACCGATTCCGCTTTCCGCTACCAATTTCCGCATTCCAAGGCGGAATTTCCGCCGGAAATCGCGGAAATTCCGCCCGACTTTAACATCAATTTTCTCAAAAACTATAAGGTCTTTTTGAAAACTTTTTTTTGCATCTTGCTCAGAAGGTTCTGTTTAATAAACCCTGAAAATTTGGTGTTTCTAGGACTTACGGGGGTTTTGCTATTAACTTCTAAACTCGGCGGATTTTTACTGTCATGTAAAATGCAGAAAATAGGCAGATGCAGATTTTCTGCATTTTACATTACAGTAAAAATCAGCCGAATTTAGCAGTTAATAGAAAAGCCCCCTTAAGTCCTAGAAACACCAAATTTTCAGCATTTATTAAACCGAATCTTGTGAACAAGATGCAAAAAAAAGTTTTCAAAAAGACCTTATAGTTTTTGAGAAAATCAATGTTAAAGTCGGGTGGAATTTCCGCGATTTCCGGCGGAAATTTCCGCGATTTCCGGCGGAAATCCGCCTACGGCACTTGCATTACCGATTTCCGCATTCCGATGCAGAAATGCAATTTCCGATCGGAATTTCGGAAATTGCATTTCCGCGGAATCCGGATGAGCATCCCTACTAGTTAGTGTTACAAGGTATCAGGTGTGACTGGGGAGCAGGAGGTGTGTTACATTTGGTGCTATAGCTCTCACACTCTCTAATACTGGTCACTGGGAGCTCAGCATGGCTCCTCATGTCAGAGAACTCGCTGAGGAGCTTATAGAGGAATTCTGCCCAATCAGACATTTTCCCTCCCAGGGGTCATGTGACTGGTTAGTGGTACAAGGTCTCAGGTGTGACTGGGGAGCAGGAGGTGTGTTACATTTGGTGTTATCGCTCTCACACTGTCTCATACTGGTCAATGGAAGCTCAGCATGGCTCCTCATGGCAGAGATCTCTCTGAGGAGCTTATAGAGGAATTCTGCCCAATCAGACATTTTCCCTCCCGGGGTCATGTGACTGGTTAGTGGTACAAGGTCTCAGGTGTGACTGGGGAGCAGGAGGTGTGTTACATTTGGTGTTATCTCTCTCACACCCTCTCATACTGGTCACTGGAAGCTCAGCTTGGCTCCTCATGGCAGATAACTCTCTGAGGAGCTTATAGAGGAATTCTGCCCAATCAGACATTTTCCCTCCCCGGGGTCATGTGACTAATTAGTGTTACAAGGTCTCAGGTGTGACTGGGGAGCAGGAGGTGTGTTACATTTGGTGTTATCGCTCTCACACTCCCTCATACTGGTCACTGGAAGCTCAGCATGGCTCCTCATGGCAGAGAACTCTCTGAGGAGCTTATAGAGGAATTCTGCCCAATCAGACACTTTCCCTCCCCGGGGTCATGTGACTGGTTAGTGTTACAAGGTCTCAGGTGTGACTGGGGAGCAGGAGGTGTGTTACATTTGGTGTTATCGCTCTCACACTCCCTCATACTGGTCACTGGAAGCTCAGCATGGCTCCTCATGGCAGAGATCTCTCTGAGGAGCTTATAGAAGAATTGATGTTCTACATCAGCCTATAGAAAGATTGCCAACACCAAACTGAGCTGCAGCACAGTGGCCAAGACCATTTAGGGTTTTATCAGGACAGGTTCCACCCAAAACAAGCCTCGCTATGGTTGACTAAAGGTTTTGAGGGCATGTGCTCAGAACCACATCCAGAGGTTGTCTTTTGCAAATACAGTAAACAGAAGTTAAAGGGGTGGGGGTAAACCTGGCAGTGCTCAGATCATACGCTGCACATAACATAACATTGGTCTGCATGGCTGCCATTCCAGAAGAAAGCCAATTCTAAAGATACCGTATTTAAGACACACTTTTTCTCCCCCTAAAGTGGGGGGAAAGTCAGTGCATCTTACGGTCCGACTGTGCTGCATATGCTCCCTGCAGAGTCCCCAAATGCAAACTGCAGCAGAAGCCTTTATCACCTGTTAATCCAGAAGCCAGCAGGAGTTTTACATCTGCTCCTCAGTGTCAGGTTTGTGGAAATAAAGTTTTTACAGGGAGTTCTGGTCAGTCTGGTGCAAGGGGGGGGGGGGGGGGGGATCAATGAAACTGTAGGCAGCTTGTCCTAGGACTCAAGACCCATGCAGAGAGAGTGCCTGTTGATAGAGATGGCCCGAACAGTTTGCCGGCGAAAGGTTCCCGGCGAACTTCCGGGGCTTTGTGATCGCGGAGAACTGCAAACTTTTGCGGAAGTTCGGTTCGCCCTCATAATCAGAATCAGAATCATTTTTATTCGCCAAGTACAACAGGAGTCATACTCAGAATTATTTGAGGTACACATGGCATAGGCAAACTACAAACTACATAAGAAAGGCAAAACAGATGCGCAAGACAGACATTTACAGGTGTGCTGTGGTACATATAACAATTACATTTCCAGGAGGTCATTGTGGCCTACAAAAACAGAAATTTAAGGACAGTTCAGATTCTGACCAAGGTGGTAGCGGCTGGGAGATTATGCTCAGCTAATGGGAGTCCCCCACTAGTTTAGATGAAGAACTGCTTGTGGGAAGAAAGAGTTTCTGCGCCTGGTAGTTTTGGATGGGATAGTTCTATAGCAGCGACCCGACGGGAGAAGCTTGAAGTACCTGCTGCCAGGGTGAGAGGGGTCGCGAGAGATCCTAGTGGCCCTCGATGTCATCCTAGCAGAGTGAAGGAGATCAAGAGGTGGCAGTGGAGATCCGATGATCTTCTCTGCATCATTTATGACCCTCTGCAGTTTATACCTGTCGCAGGCCGTCGCACCAGCATACCAGACAAATGACTGAGGAGCAGAGGATTGATTCAATGGTTGCGGTGTAGAAGCTAGTCAGCAGCTCCCGCGGCATGCCACATTTTTTGAGTTGGCGCAGGAAGAACAGTCTCTGCTGCGATTTCTTCTGAATTCATAATGCACCGTTAGGGTCAACTTTGACCCTTCACATCACAGTCAGCAGGCACATTGTAGCCAATCAGGCTACACTCCCTCCTGGAGCCACTCCCCCCCTGATAAAAGGCAGCTATCACTGGCCATTTTACTCACTCCTGTGCCTGCAGTAAATAGAGAAGGGAGAGCTGCTGCTGACGCTGCTGCAGACTCTCATAGGTAAAGATTAGTCAGGCTCTTGTAGGCTTGTTAGCTTGCTCCTGGCTGATTCTTATTGCTAAAATAGCACCCCACAACAGCTCTTTTGAGAGCTAATCTTGTTCTTGTGATCTTTTTTTTTCTTCTGTGTGTCCCACTGACACTTGTGTTGCATAGACAGCCTTGATAATTCATACTGTATGTGCCACTGCCAGCAGCCCAGCACATTCAGAGACTACCTGCGTGTGTGACAGGTGCACATTGTAATACCCATTGCTGCATATACCTATCTACCTGTTGTTCACCCACTCACCTACGTGAGCTGAGCGCATGCAGTGTCACTGTGCCTGGCCACTACCTGTCTGTGTGTGACAGGTGCACATTGTAATACCCATGATTGCATATACCTACCTACCTACCTGTTGTTCACAGTGC